>NW_027463993.1:0-236510 GCF_050947455.1 Rhinoderma darwinii
ATTCTTTTTTCAATATCTTCAAATTTGACACCTCATGCAGTCCGTAAAAATCCCACCGACCCCAGACAGCTTTAGTGCCTTTCACAGGTTCATGTGGGCTGAGTCAGGACTGGTAAAAGGTATGACATGTAGTTATGATCTTATTCTTCAGATGGGGAAAGGAGGGAAGGCAGTATATATGACAAAATGGGAGGGGGAACTGGGGACTTCCTACTCTACTGAGCAGTGGATTAAAGTGTCAAGATGGTCGTCTAAATTGTCCAAATGTGTGAACCACACGGAATTAATGAAGAAAATCCATCTTAGATGGTATCTTACTCCATCTAGGGTAGCACACATTACTCAAGGGTCCTCTAGATTGTGTTGGAGAGGATGCGGACTCATGGGTTCTCTGATACATATGTGGTGGTCGTGCCCTAACATAGCTTCCATATGGTCGGACACATTTAACCTAATTTCAGAAATATCAGATTCTCAGGTTGAGATTAACCCCTGTTTAGCTATTTTAGATATCTCATTAGATGACATCCCACCGGACAAGAGAGTGGTTATACACCATATCTTAATTGCAACTAGACTAACTATAGCTTGGACATGGAAGTCTCCAGATTCTCCTAATATTGCTGAAGTTATTCGAAGGGTGAATATGCAATGTCATTATGAAATGGCATTATTATCACAAGCTCATTTACAGCAACACACTAAACGGTTATGGGACAGGTGGTTACAATCCAAATATTTCAAGTAAAGCAAAAGGTTGGATCTAATCAGGGGCAAGTTCTAGTGGAGGCACTGTTAACTTTTAGTTGCGTGTTTCCAATGTATGGATCATTGACAGATCTCGAAATGTTTAGAGATCTTCACATTTATGTTTTCTTGTGTTTGTGTTGGAAAATTCAAATAAAAATTTATTGAAAGTAAAAACTACAGCTCGTCCCGCCAAAAATAAGCCCTCACACCGCTCAATCGACCAAAAATGAAAGATGTTATGGCTCTCAGAATGTGTTGAAACAAAACAACTATATTTTTCTTCGTAAAAGTAGTAAGATATAAAAAACCTATATAAATATGGTGTTACCATAATCGTATTGAGACGAAGGAATAAAGTTAATTTGTCTTTTTACTGCATGGTGAAAGTCATAAAAATGAAACCCATAAAATAGTGGAGGAATCGCAGTTATTTCTAATTTTAGCCGCAAAGACTTTTAGTTTTAGTTTTGCGGTAATTCATATGTTTCTTTAAATGCTACCATTAGAAACTACAACTTCTCCCGCAAAAAATAAGCTCTCACACCACTCTATTTACAGAAAAATAAAAAGGTTATGGCTCTTGGAAAGCGGGGAGTGAAAAAACGAAAATGAAAAAGCAAAAAAAGTATCAGTCCTGGAAGGGTTAATTGATTTCTAATAAAAAACCATTGGGTATTGCAGTACTCGGGAGAAATGCTTTACAAATCTTGGGCGGCTTTTTCTTCTTTATCCCTTGTGAAAATTAAAAAACTTAAACATCTTACTAGACAAAAATTTTAATATTCATTTTCACAGCCTAATTCCAGTAAATTCTGCAAGAAACCTATGTGGTCAAAATGCTAACTGTACCAAGCAAAATCCGCTCTCCAAAAGCCAAATGGTGCTCCCTCGGCTCTGAACCCTACAGCGTCCCCAAACAGCAGTTTCCGTCAACATATATGGCATCGTCATACCCGGGAGAACCCTTTTAACAATTTTTGGGGTGTGTGACTCCAGCGTCATAAGCTGGGCATGACATATTTGCCACTGAATGGCATATCTAGGGAAAAATATAAATTTTTAATTTGCACCATCCACAGCGCATTAATTTATGGAAAAGACCTGTGGGGTGAAAATGCTCACTACACCCCTTAATAAATGCCTTGAGGGGTGCAGTTTCCATAGTGGGGGTCACTTATCAGGGGTTTCTTTTTATTATTTCACATCTGAGCCTCTGCAGTTGTGAACCAATACTTTGTAAATCGCCAAATTAGGCCTCCACTCCGCATGGTACTCTTCACTTCTGAGCCCTGTCATATGTCCAGACAAAAGATTAGGGCCACATGTAGGGTGTTTCTAAAACCGGGAAACACCGCACAATAATTAGAGAGCTGTCTTGTTATGGTGGCACAAGCCGGGCACCACATATTGTCATATCTATGGAAAAAAATCCCATTTTCACTCTGCAACATCGAGTGAACACTAATTTCTACAAAACACCTGCAGGGTTAAAATGCTTACTACACCCCTTGGTAAATGCATTGAGGGGTGTAGTTTCCAAAATGGGGTCACTTCTGGGGGGTTTCCACTGTTTTGGGCCCACAGGCGCCCAGAAACCAATCCAGCAACATCTGCACACCAAATGGCGGTCCTTCCCTTCTGAGCCCTGCCGTTTGCCCAAACAGCAGTTTATGACCACATATGTGGTATTGCCGTACTCGGGAGAAATTGCTTTACAAATGTTGTGTTCTTTTTTTCCTTTATTTGTTGAGAAAATGAAAACATTTGCGGTAAAGCTACGTCTTATTGAAGAAAAAGGACTGTTTTTATTTTCACTGCCTAATTCTAATAAATTCTATGAAACATCTGTGGGGTCAAAATGCTCACTACACCCCTAGATGAATTCCTCAAGAGGTGTAGTTTCCTAAATGGAGTCCCTTTTTGGGCGTTTTCATTGTTTTGTCCCCTCAGGGGCTTTGCAAATGTGACCTGGCCTCCGCAAACCATTCCTGCTAAATGTGATCTCAAAAAGCCAAATAGTGCTCTTTCCCTTCTAAGCCCTGCCGTGTGTCCAAACAGCCGTTTATTACCACATGTGGGGTATTGTTTTACTCGGGAGAAATTGCTTTACAAATTTTGGGGTGCTTTTTCTCCTTCAGTCCTTGTGGAAATTATAAAAAATTAGCTAAACCTACATTTTCTTTGAAAAAATTTAGATTGTCATTTTCAGGGCCTACTTCCAATAATTTATGCAAAAAACCTGTTGCGTCAAAACGCTCACTATACCCCTAGATAATTTCCTCAATGGGTGTAGTTTCCAAAATGGGGTCACTTGTGGGGGGTTTCCACTGTTTTATCCCCTCAGGGACTTTGTAAATGTGACATGGCCTCCGCAAACCATTCCTGCTAAACTTGAGTTCCAAAAGCCAAATGGCGCTCTTTCCCTTCTCAGCCTCGCCGTGTGTCCAAACAGCCGTTTATTACCACATGTGGGGTATTGTTTTACTCGGGAGAAATTTCTTTACAAATTTTATGGTGCTTTTTCTCCTTTAGTCTTTGTGGAAATGAAAAAAAATTTGCTAAACCTACATTTTATTTGAAAAAATGTAGATTTTCATTTTCACAGCCTACTTGCAAAAATTTCTGCAAAAAACCGGTGGGGTCAAAATGCTCACTATACCCCTAGATAATTTCGTCAAGGGGTATAGTTTCCAAAATGGGGTCACTTGTTGGGGGTTTCCACTGTTTTGTCACCTCAGGGGCTTTGTAAATGTTACATGGCCTCCGCAAACCATTCCTGCTAAATGTGAACTCTTAAAGCCAAATAGCGCTCTTTCCCTTCTCAGCCACGCCGTGTCTCCAAACAACCGTTTATTATCACATGTGAGGTATTGTTTTACTCGGGAGAAATTGTTTTACAAATGTTGTGGTGCTTTTTCTCCTTTAGTCCTTGTGGAAATGAGAAAAAAAAATCGCTAAACCTACATTTTCTTTGAAGAAATGTTGATTTTAATTTTCACGGCCTGCTTCCAATAATTTCTGTAAAAAACCTGTGCGGTCAAAATGCTCACTACACCCCTAGATAATTTCCTTGAGGTGTCTAGTTTCCCAGATGGGGTCACTTTTGGGGGATTTTTACTGTTTTGTCACTGCAAGAGCACTTCAAACCTGACATGGTGCCTAAAATATATTCTAACAAAAATAAGGCCCCAAAATCCACTAGGTGCTCCTTTGCTTCTGAGGCCGGTGCTTCATTCCAGTAGCACGCTACGGCCACATAGTTACATAGTTACATAGTTAGTACGGCTGAAAAAAGACACATGTCCATCAAGTTCAACCAAGGGAAGGGAAAAGGGAAGGAAACATTTCTACACATAGGAGCTAATATTTTTTTGTTCTAGGAAATTATCTAACCCTTTTTTAAAGCCATCTACTGTCCCTGCTGTGACGGCTCCTGCGGTGTCTACTGTCCCTGCTGTGACGGCTCCTGCGGTGTCTACTGGCCCTGCTGTGACCAGCTCCTGCGGTGTCTACTGTCCCTGCTGTGACGGCTCCTGCGGTGTCTACTGTCCCTGCTGTGACGGCTCCTGCGGTGTCTACTGTCCCTGCTGTGACGGCTCCTGCGGTAGGCTATTCCATAAATTCACCGTTCTTACTGTAAAGAAGCCTTGTCGCCTCTGCAGCTTGAACCTTTTTTTCTCCAGACGGAGGGAGTGCCCCCTTGTTTTTTGAGCGGGTTTTACAAGGAACAGGATATCACCATATTTTTTGTATGTGCCATTAATATATTTATATAAGTTAATCATGTCCCCCCTTAGTCGTCTTTTTTCAAGGCTAAATAGGTTTAATTCTTTCAATCTTTCCTCATAACTTAAATTCTCCATGCCCCTTATTAGCTTCGTTGTTCTTCTTTGTATTTTTTCCAACTCCAGGGCATCCTTTCTATGAACTGGAGCCCAGAACTGAACTGCATATTCTAGATGAGGCCTCACTAATGCTTTGTAAAGTGGCATTATTACATCCCTGTCCCGCGAGTCCATGCCTCTTTTAATACACAACAATATCCTGCTGGCCTTTGAAGCAGCTGATTGACACTGCATGCTGTTATTGAGTTTATGATTTACAAGTACACCCAGATCCTTCTCAACAAGTGAATCCGCCAGTGTAGCGCCCCCTAGGACATATGATGCATGCAGGTTGTTGGTACCCAGATGCATAACTTTACATTTATCTACATTAAACTTCATTTGCCAAGTGGACGCCCAAACACTTAGTTTGTTTAAATCTGCCTGTAATTCATGAACATCTTCCATAGTCTGAACTATATTACATAGCTTGGTGTCATCTGCAAAAATAGAAATAGTGCTATTAATCCCATCCTCTATATCATTAATAAATAAGTTGAATAATAGTGGTCCCAGCACTGAACCCTGGGGTACACCACTTATAACTGGGGACCATTCAGAGTAGGAATCATTGACCACAACTCTCTGGATACGGTCCTTGAGCCAATTCTCAATCCAATTACAAACTATATTTTCTAAACCTATAGTCCTTAATTTACCCATTAGGCGTCTATGGGGGACAGTGTCAAATGCCTTTGCAAAGTCCAAAAACACTAAATCCACAGCGGCCCCTCTGTCTAGACTTCTGCTCACCTCTTCATAAATACAGATTAGGTTAGTTTGACAACTTCTGTCCTTAGTAAAACCGTGCTGGCTGTCACTTATAATGCTATTTATTGTCACATAATCCTGTATATAGTCCCTCAATAGCCCCTCAAACATTTTCCCCACGATGGATGTTAAGCTTACTGGTCTATAATTACCCGGGGAAGACCTAGAGCCCTTTTTGAAAATAGGCACCACATTTGCCCTGCGCCAGTCCCTTGGCACTATACCAGTCACTAGAGATTCTCTGAATATTATGAAAAGGGGGACAGAAATAACTGAACTAAGCTCTTTAAGAATTCTAGGGTGTAACCCATCTGGTCCCGGAGCCTTGTGCACATTTATTTTATTTAATTTAGCTTGGACCATCTCTACATTCATCCAATTCAGTATATCAACTGATATATTAACAGCACTGGCACCGGCTACATCAGCTGCTCTTTCTTCTGTTGTATATACAGAGCTAAAGAACCCATTTAGTAACTCTGCCTTATCTTGATCCCCTGTGACCAACTCCCCATTACCATTATCTAGGGGTCCTACATGTTCAGACCTTGGCTTTTTTGCATTTATATGCTTGAAGAATTTTTTGGGATTTGTTTTACTATCCTTGGCCACCTGCCTTTCATTTTGTATTTTTGCTAATTTTATTACATTTTTACAGATTTTATTAAGCTCTTTATATTTTACAAAGGCTGCAGCTGTACCCTCAGATTTGTATTTTTTAAATGCCCTTTTTTTGTCATGTATTGCCCCTTTCACAGAAGGTGTAAGCCATGTGGGATATTTCCTAAAACTGCAGAAACTGGGCAACAAATATTGAGTTTCATTTCTCTGGTAAAACCTTCTGTGTTATAAAAAAAATTGTATTAAAAATTTATTTCTGCAGAAAAATATGAAATTTGTAAATTTCACCTCTACTTTGCTTTAATTCCTGTGAAATGTGTAAAGGGTTAAGACATTTTCTAAATGCTGTTTTGAATACTTTGAGGGGTGACGTTTTTAAAATGGGGTGACTTTTTGGGGGTTTCTAATATATAAGGCCCTCAAAACCACTTCACAAGTGAACTGGCCCCTGTAAAAATAGCCTTTTGAAATTTTCTTGAAAATGTGAGAAATTGCTGCTAAAGTTCAAAGCCTTGTGAGGTCATAGAAAAATAAAAGGATGTTCAAAAAACGATGCCAATCTAAAGTAGACATATGGGTGATGTTAATTAGCAACAATTTTGTGTGGTATAACTGCCTGTCTTACAAGCAGATACATTTAAATTGAGAAAAATGCTAATTTTTGCATTTTTTCACTAATTTTTGGTGTTTTTCACAATTAAATACTGAACATATCGAGCAAATTTTGCCAGTAACATAAAGTCCAATGTGTCACGAGAAAACAATCTCAGAATCGCTTGGATAGGTGAAAGCATTCCGGAGTTATTACCACATAAAGTGACACATGTCAGATTTGAAAAATGAGGCTCTGTCAGGAAGGTCAAAAGTGGCTAAAGAGGGAAGGCGTTAATGAGGACCTAATTTTTGGTCGTATCTGCTTTTGGCAAGCCTGGTAATATTTTCTAATGATATTATTCTTTATTATGATTACCTTTCTAAAAATGGTTTAGGATGTATTGTACATTTGTTTAATCTGTACTTGCAGTTTATTCCCAATATTCTGCTGCATGTAAACGATCGAGTTATTGAAATTGACAATGTATCTTTAAATGCCTGTGCTATATAAGCAGGTACTATCGTGAACATGATTTCCTGTCTCTGATGAAGTCCCAGCTGGGACGAAACGCGTAAGACGTATGCACGGTGGTGAGAGACGTCATCACACCGTTTTCCTCAGGCGTGGTTACCTGTAAACTCCATGCCTCAAACCACGCTTGGTTTGTTACCTACTACCTTGGCTGGTATCTCCTTATTGGGTCCCTGGACTTGAGATTCTTAACCTCTACTACTTATGAGGTATGGGACATAACATCTAGAGGATATCAATTGGCTGTTGCAAACTTGAAGCAAGAACTTTGCATGCACGCTACAACAGCCCTTAAATTCACCTGTACCCGGGAATTAACCCATCCTGTTACGGAGAAGGAAGCAAGGGAGAAATCCACACTGTGTATAATCAGGAATCCGCCTGCTTGAAGGAATCAAAGTGACCAAGAATACGATTCTAAGGTCAGATACATGTGGCTGTTAAGTTGCACTGAAACTTTAAGAATGATAAAGCCCATCTATGGACTGATGTGCACACAATAGATGAGTATGCGGAAAATCATTGTGGATCATTTATATTCTCTTTGCTCACTCTACTTTACCGTACTTATATTGGTTCCAGGATGTGCTTAACAATTTTGCCGTTCTGACAGGTTTGAATTGGCTGTCCCTCCTAGGCTGTAACTTGTTATATGTACCTTGCCGATATATCTTTTTGTATCTCATTTAGCATATTTATGCTTATATCGATATATACCCATAATTATCCCTGGCCAGGTCGTTTTTAAATTGTATTCTATTATTGTATATGAATTTTGTGGGAATTTGTTTGCTACTTTTCCCTTTTTTCTACAAATTAAACTAATTTTATATCACAATATCTATAGATATATTTATTTTTTATATATCAATATCTGAATTCTCTTACCCAGATGAGTGCTTGTTTTGTCCTGGATAGGTTTTTGGTTAATTGTTTTTGGTTTAGTTACTAGGACGGCACCGTGTGGCCCCCCAACCACAATATTCTGGGATTCTGGATATTATCTTCTATTTTTTGTCCCCTTATTATAGTCCAGCAGCCATTTGGGCTGATAATTGATGTAAGGCAGCTTGACGCATACTGGCCCTTTAAGGCCGTGCACGCGTGGGCGCCCTGCGGTACACAATCCGAGGACCCGGAAGAGAGTGCCGGCGTCACCCTTGAGGGAGTACACGCCGAGAAGAGAAGCATCCATGGCCGGGATCGTCAAGAGGTAAGTCAGAACGACGACCCCCGGCCATGGACGTAACATACGTCCTGCTCCTGAGGTGATCTCAGGGAGGACAGAAACCTCCCATGGAACAGAAGAGACTGGGGTGGTGGACATTGTTAGGTAAAGGTTAAGTTATAGACTTACCATCAGGGGTGCTGAGGGATATGCCGCTAATCCCTAAGTCAAGACTAGCTAGGAGGTCAAGGCTTCCTGAACCCTGCTCATACCATAGTCAGGAGCCCCCCAGCTTGACTGTGTCTGATTTGGGACAGGTAGTGGCTCAATTACTGGCTGGTGTTAGAGAGGCTTTGGTGCAGTGTGAGGTCCCACCACCTGTGGTCCCCGTTGCTCCTTCTCCTGTGGCGGCGTGGTATGGTTCGGTATCTGGGGCTGTTGCGCTAGGTACAAAAGTCAGTGGAGTTTCGCCATAGCAGTTTCATCTGGGGCCAGTGTGAGGAATGGGGGGGAACCACTTTGTCTATTTTGCTGCAGGTGGAGAGAGACTTTTTCTGGGACTATTTCTGTTATTTGCCCCTTGTCCTGAGCTCAGGAGGTTCTTAATTCAAATGAGACAAGCAGCCGATCAAACTGGGAAACCAGTGAACCAGTCCAAACCAGTGTAGAAGTGTCTGAAAATAATCCTCTCCACTGTCACCTTCAGACTGTCCGACCACAATGGTGAGGATATGCGTAGGAGCCGCCACAGGTGGGCATGGATTATAATTGATAGTTGATGTGTTTATGTTTCTTTTGATGTGTTTTTATTTAGAAATTTAGCACCAAGCGCGCCGCCTATGTAAACATGTATGCTGCCTATGTAAACATGTATGCCGCCTATGTAAATATGTATGCCGCCTATGTAAATATGTATGCCGCCTATGTAAACATGTATGCCGCCTATGTAAATATGTATGCCGCCTATGTAAACATGTATGCCGCCTATGTAAATATGTATGCCGCCTATGTAAACATGTATGCCGCCTATGTAAACATGTATGCCGCCTATGTAAACATGTGTGGCGCCTATGTAAACATGTATGCTGCCTATGTAAACATGTATGCCGCCTATGTAAATATGTATGCCGCCTATGTAAACATGTATGCCGCCTATGTAAACATGTATGCCGCCTATGTAAACATGTATGCCGCCTATGTAAACATGTATGCCGCCTATGTAAACATGTATGCTGCCTATGCAAACATGTATGCCGCCTATGTAAACATGTATGCCGCCTATGTAAACATGTATGCCGTCTATGTAAACATGTATGCCGCCTATGTAAACATGTATGCCGCCTATGTAAACATGTATGCCACCTATGTAAACATGTATGCCGCCTATGTAAATATGTATGCCGCCTATGTAAACATGTATGCCGCCTATGTAAACATGTATGCCGCCTATGCAAACATGTATGCCGCCTATGTAAACATGTATGCCGCCTATGTAAATATGTATGCCGCCTATGTAAACATGTATGCCACCTATGTAAATATGTATGCCGCCTATGTAAACATGTATGCCGCCTATGTAAACATGTATGCCGCCTATGTAAACATGTATGTGTATATCATTTTAGTGCTTGCTGCCATCTAGTGACCAAACTGCATAGATAGTTTGTGTAGTGCTGTTGTGTTATGTGTGCAGGACCTGTGATCACATGACCAGAGAGGCAAATTCTCAAGTTCGTGCAGGTGCTGCGCAGCTACTCAAGTAGGGGAGAAGCTGAATCTTTATTTAACAGGAGTTCAGCACAATATTTAAATATGCAATATTTTAAAAACAAATCGCCATCTTAAAGTCGTCAAACTGCATATTATGAGAGGAAAATGAGTGTTATGCTATGTCGTTGATATATACATTGTGTATTACGTGTTATTCCACTTAAGTAAACATATAACAGATCATTCCTCCAATTAAGACCCTTCGGGAATCTTGTATGAAGCTGCAGATCGCAGAACGCCTCCCTATTCAGGAAGTGTCTTCTCCAATCTCCACCCGTCTTTGGTTTCTTCACTTCTTCAAGGCCATAAAAACATTGGGGGGAATTTATTAAGATGGCATTTCATATGCCAGTCTTAATATAAAGAAAGTTGGAGTAAGATGAAATACATTTATTAAATGTGTCACATCTTTCGGCCATTCGTGCGCCACAATCGTTATGCAGCGACCGCGGCCATGCTCCATCCATTCCCCCTACCCATCCGACATAATGTAAAATAAAAAATAAGTATAATCTTTTCTCTGCTTCTCTTCTTCCCCCTTGATCCCCTAAGGCTCCCTGCTGCCCATACAATGCACTGACACCGAGCAGCGTCAGATCCTTTATATGTGACACAGCACTCAACGTCATCAGTGCATTGTATGAGCCGCAGGCTGCGGATGTCTGTACGGATGTAGCCATCTTTATCGTGACTCGGATAACTTGCTGCAGCGTGATATCACACAACAAAAGTCATAAAAAAGTCATTGAAAAAACACTGCCACTGTGTATTTAATGTGTTGAAAGTCAAGATAAAGCCGGCTACATCTGTAAGGCGCACGATTAGAAAGTTCAAAACGCGCATTGTAGAACACATTTCAGATACAAAAACAACGGAAATAAAAGTTCGTCAGACTGCACTTTTGTTTCCTTTAAAAAAAACGGAAACTTAGAGAACGGAGACAAACGGAAAGCAACTGATACAAAAGAATTACCATTAAAAGCAATGGTAATTCTAATGGAACCGTTGCTTTCCGTTTAACATATCGATCCTCTCTTCCTCTGACGGAAGAGAGGTAAACGTATAGAAACGCTAGTGTGAAAGAAGCCTTAGGGCCTGTTCACATCAGCGTTGGCTTTCCGTTCCGGGGTTCCGTCTGAGGTTTCCGTTGGGTGAACCCCGCAATGGAAAGTCAAACTAAAACACAGTTTCCGTTTCCGTCCCCATTGATATCGATGGTGATGTAAACATTGCTAATGGTTTCCGTTCGTCACAATTATGGCAGGTTTCTGTTTTTCCAACGGAATCAATAGCGCAGTCAACTGAAACGTAAGCTGTAATTTCAGTTTGACTTTCCGTTGCGGGGTTCACCCGACTGAAACCTCCGACGGACCCCGGAATGGAAAGCCAATACTGATGTGAACAGGCCCTTACTTTAATCGTTTTTGAATTCAACTTCAGTTGTGACCGTACTTGTGATCACTTATAAAAGGTGTTAGTTATGCTCTTTATTATCACTGAGGCCCCATGCACACGACCGTTCCCGTGATTACGCCCACGCACGGCTGCGGACAGTCATCCGCATTTGCGGACCATGTTCCCATTATAAAGTATAGGACCGTGGCCCATAAAGTAAAAAAAATAGGACATGAAGGTTTCTATGGCCATAGAAAGGAATGGGTCCGTAATTACGGACGAAATCTACGGTTGTGAGCATGGGGCCTTACTCTTGATTTTGTAATGTGTCCGTAAAACTTTTGGTCTGTTCATGATGTTTAGCTCAGTAGTCCAGAAATTTCTGAAGTGGAGGTTGGCAACGATGCTGGGGAGTCATCGGCGAGCGGAGGAGCTCCCTCCGCTCTGAACTAATTCTAAAGCAGGGAGCTGATAGTTTCCTGCTTCAGAATTAGTGGCTACTCCTTGAGCAGAATCCCCGTTGCCAATGATCAGTTGCCGATTGACATTAGTGGCTCCTCCTGGAGCGGAATCCCTGGCCAGAGTCGGCAACGGGGGTTCGCTCAAGGAGTATACACTGACGTTATTGTCCATATATGGACAGTAACATCAGGGCTTCCCTCTAGGAGCTGAATCCCCGGCCTATGCTCTGGCTGGGGATTCCGCTTCTAGAGGTAGTCGCAATGGCGCTGTCTACCTTTCTACAGGGTGGTGGCACTATCAACATGGAAACTGTGGAACTATACAGGGGCACTATCTACATGGGCACTGTGGCACTATTGAGAGGTCACTGGCACTTTATATATGGGCACTGGCCCTAGGGGCAGCTATGGGGGTATTATACTGTATAAGGGCAGCTAGGGGGGCATTATACTGTATGAATCAGCTATGGGGTCATTATACTGTATGGGGAGGCTATTGAGGCATTATGCTGTAGGGGGGCTTTATGCTGTATGGGGGAAGCTATGTGGCGTTATGCTGTATGCAGGGGCGTAGCTAGGGGGGGGCAGGCGGGGCACGTGCCCCGGGCGCAGCTCAGAGGGGGGCACCAGCGCCACCTCCTCCTGCACTATAATTGTACCTGTGTCGCAAGGACACAGGTACAATTAGAAGCCATGAATGACCGGGCACGTTCCGTGCCCGGCCATTCAGCGCCTCTCCACGAATGAAGCGACTGGTACCTTTTGTACCAGTGACGCTTCCGTCGATGAAAGGCGCTGACTGACTGGCAGGGAAAGTCATCCTGCCCAGCCAATCAGCACCTTTCATAGACGCTGTGTTCAACCCCCTGGAGACCTGTGCAGAAGAGAGCAGGTCTCCATGGCTGCCGGACGGCGTGGGAGCGGGAATAAGGTGAGTTTGAATATTTTTTTTTTTTTATTGTAATAGAAGTGTGTGTCTGTATCTGCGGGGGGACAGACTATATCTACAGGGGGGGGGCTATATCTACAGGGGGACTATATCTATAGGGGGTGGGCTATATACAAGGGGACTATATCTACAGGGGGTGGGCTATATACAGGTGGACTATATCTACAGGGGGTGGGCTATATACAGGGGGACTATATCTACAGGGGGGCTATATCTACAGGGGGTGGGCTATATACAGGTGGACTATATCTACAGGGGGGCTATAGCTACAGGGGGTGGGCTATATACAGGGGGACTATATCTACAGGGGGTGGGCTATATACAGGGGGACTATATCTACAGGGGGCTATACACTGGGGTGGGCTATCTACAGGGGGACCATATCTACAGGGGGTGGGCTATATACAGGTGGACTATATCTACAGGGGGTGGGCTATATACAGGGGGACTATATCTACAGGGGGGCTATATCTACAGGGGGTGGGCTATATACAGGGGGACTATATCTACAGGGGGTGGGCTATATACAGGGGGACTATATCTACAGGGGGCTATATACTGGGGTGGGCTATCTACAGGGGGACCATATCTACAGGGGGTGGGCTATATACAGTTGGACTATATCTACAGGGGATGGGCTATATACAGGGGGACTATATCTACAGGGGGGCTATATACTGGGGTGGGCTATCTATGGAGCACCATATACAGGGGTGGGCTATAGCTGCAGAGGGGCCTATATAGTATATAGCCCCCTGTAGATATAGCCCACCCCTGTAGATATAGCCCACCCCTGTAGCTAAAGCCCACCCCTGTAGATATAGCCCACCCCTGTAGATATAGCCCACCCCTGTAGATATAGCCCACCCCTGTAGATATAGCCCAGCCCTGTAGATATAACCCACCCCTGTAGATATAGCCCAGCCCTGTAGATATAGCCCAGCCCTGTAGATATAGCCCACCCCTGTAGATATAGCCCACCCCTGTAGATATAGTCCCCCTGTAGATATAGTCCCCCTGTAGATATAGCCCACCCCTGTATATAGTATCCCACAAATAGCTCCCCCTATAGTGCTCCACAGAAAGCCCACCCCTGTATATAGCCCCCTTGTACATATAGTCCACCCCTGTATATAGTGCACCACAGATAGCCCACCCTTGTATATAGTATATACAGGGGTGGGCTATCTGTGGAGCACTATATACAGGGGTGGACTATCTAGTGGAGCACTATATACAAGGGTGGGCTATATGGCAGGCACTATCTACAGGGGACTCTATGGCAGGCACTATCTACAGGACGCACAGTGTGTGTGTGTGTGTGTAGGACACGGTGTATGGTGCTATTATAATTAGAGGTGCAGTGTATGGCGCTATTATATTTAGGGGCGTAGTGTGTGGTAAAATGATAACTTTATATTTATTTATAGGTGCAGAAATGTTGGAAAAGTGAGAAGCTGAAGACATGTGAGCGGCAAACTGCAGAAATGGGCTGTGACCGGGAGAAGTCATCATAGAGGTCTGGATCGGATGGAGAAAAATAACTAGAATCTGAGACGTCACCGGTGAGTCACTCAATGTAAATGTTTATTCTGCCTCTAATCAGCACTGTAGTCACTGTACGATCTGCAGCGAGATGATGGGTGATATGATTATGATAGGATTTATTTTTTGTGAAACAGCATCTCCCAGCATATCCTTATCATTGTTCGGGCCATGCTGGGAGCTGTAGTTTTATGCCGTACACACCTATACGGCAGGGGTTGCACTAAATTGAGCTGTATTTGTGCTGGTGTAGTATATATGTAGTGAGCTTGCTTCTGGGGCTGTATATATGTACTGAGCTTGGTTCTGGTGTTGTGTATAGAACCATATTGCTTGTAAAATGTACAAATGTTTTTATGCTCGCGTTACATAAAAATAAACGACACTTCGATTGGTAGAGAAAACAAACACGGTGAGGGGGAAGGAGATGTCGGGAAAGAGGTTGGGGGGGGGGGCGCCAAACTGAATCTTTGCCCCGGGTGCTGGAGAACCTAGCTACGCCTCTGCTGTATGGAGAAATTTGTTTGGGCATTATACTGCATGGGAGCATCTGTATGGGCATTATACTGTATGGTGGCAGGTAGAGGGCATTATACTGTGTAGGTGCAGCTATTTGGTATTATACTGTGTGGGAGGCACTATGGGAGCATGATACTGTGTGAGCTGAATCGGGTGTGTATGGGCGGGGATTTGGTGGGATTAGAGGCGTGGCTTAAAAGAAAAATATTGTCCCTTTTTGTTGGGAGGTATGATGTAACTAAGAGATCTCATCCTCTAGGTGACCCAAGGGCAGCCTTTACCCACAATTTCTCCAAACTTTTGGCTCTATGCCGTTGAAGAAACTGGTAATTGATCTCTTGTGCTTCAGTATTTATTATTAAACAAGATGGATTTTTGTGTCCTTTGTTTTGATGCCCTTCTTAACCTCTTAACGCCGAAGGACAGATATATCCGTCCTCTGCAGCTGGTAGTTCGCGCAGGAGGACGGATATATCCGTCCTGTGATCGCACGGGTACTGACACTGTACCCACGCGATCAGCGGCAGGAGCACGGCCATTATACACAGCCTGGCTTCTGCTACAACTGCCGGGATTGAAGCGCGCTCCAATTCAGGCAGTTTAACCCATTAAATGTCGCTGTCAATAGTGACAGCGACATGTAATGTGTTTGACAGAGGGAGGGAGCTCCCTCTGTCACCCCATCGGCGCCCCCGCAAAGAAATTGCAGGTCGCCATTGGGTTTCCATGGCAGCCGGGGGCCTAACAAAGACCCCCAGGTCTGCCTTCAGCAAATGCCTGTTAGGCCATGCCGGAGGCATGACCTAATAGATTGCCTGTCAGTTTTACACTGACAGGCAAAAATGCTTTGGTATACTAAGTATATTAAAGCATTATATATGCGATCAACAGATCGCATAGTGAAGTCCCCTGGTGGGACTAAAAAAAAAAAAGTGAATCAGTGAAATAAAGTTTGTGAAAAAAAAAAATTACAGTCAAAATCAAATAAAACCAAAAAGTGGTTTTATTTAGTAAAAGTGTCAAAACAAACAACACATGCACATATATGTGATCCCCGCGATCGTAACGACTTGAACAATAAAATGAACACATTAATTAAACCACCGGATAAACGGCGTCAAAAAAACCCGCAAAAAACAACGGCAAATTTCTCTCTTTTCTCCCATTCCCCCCATAAAAAAATTAAATAAAATTTAATCTATAAGTCCTATGTACTCCAAAATAGTACTAATGAAAACTACACATTGGCCCGCAAAAATCAAGCCTACATACGGCCACATCGACGGAAAAATAAAAAAATTACGTCTCTTCGAATGCGGTGATGCAAAAACAAGTAATTTTTTTCTAAAAGGCTTTTTATTGTGCAAACGTAGGAAAACATATAAAAGCTTTACATATTTGGTATCCCCGTAATCGTGCTGACCCATAGAATAAAGTTAACATGTTATTTATGCTGCATAGTAAACGGCATACATTTATAACGTGAAAATCAATGCTGGAATAGCTGTTTATTTTCAATTCTCTCCTAAAATAAAGTTGATAAAAGTTAATCAATATATTATAAGCATCTAAAAATGGTACAATTACAAAATACAACTCGTCCCACAAAAAACAAGCCCATATACGGCTATGTCGACGGAATAAAAAAAAAATTACGACTCTTGGAATGCAACCGTGAAAAAACAAGAAATAATCCTTGGTCATTAACGCTCAAAATGGCCTGGTCATTAAGGGGTTAACATCAATTGTTAATATCCTGTAAAATTTAATCCACGGTCAATATTTATACATTGGTTGTGAAATGTCTTGTCATTTGAGCAGGCTATCCTAGATCTTGTAAATTCCCTTGTAGGTATTGCCTAGATGGTGTGAGCTGGGTGACTGTAGTGCCCGAAGAGGGTTCACAAAATGTTTCCTTTTCTTTATTACAATTTCCCTGTAACGTAATCTCGAAGAAGGTAACAGAATCCATGGATCCCGAGCCTGTAACATTGTAAATTAAATGTATTGGTATTATTGTATTTCATAAATGGTGGTACAGACACCACATCATGACCCCTAAACAAAAAAAAAGATCGTCGATGTAGCGTCCATCCCACACAATCCACTTGTAAAAGGGATTATTTGCTGAAAAAATGTTGTTCTCCCACCATGTCATAAACAAATTGTCCATGGAGAGGGAGAATTTTGACCCCATCAGGGCGTCTTCTGTCTGCAATAAAATAAAACTATCAAGGCAGAAAAAATTATGTAAGCGCAGATACTCCACTGACATCAAAATAAATTCTTGTAGACATTTGGAATACCTGGTGTATTTCCTCAAATGGAATTCCATTGCCTTGATTGCACCGATACGCCAGTCCAGCTGCCTCCGGGCACTGGACAATATTGCCGGAAGCAGATGGCTCCGACTACTGCATAGCGGCCGTTGGTTAGAACTGCACCTCGGCCTCTATTCTTTGACCTGAGCCATCTGCTTCCGGCAGTGTTGTTCGGTGCCCGGAGGCAGCTGGAGTGGCGGATCGGTGCGAGGTCCGGGTGTCGGGCGCGCACTGATCATATACTGATGACCTATCCAGTGGATAGGTCATTAATTGTCATAACGTGGAAAACCCCTTTAATACTGGCGTTTCATACACCAGTCCTATTAAACAGTTTGCTGGAGTAAGATGCAACACATTTATTAACAGGCGAACGACTCTTAATAAATGTGTCGCATCTTTTAGCTGCAACGTGGCCTGTCATCAGTACTTTCTACGTGCTGCGGCCTGCTGTAAGAGCCTGAGGGAATCCGGGAGGGAGAATCGGAGTGGTGAGGTAAGTACATTTTTAAAATGTATTTTATTGTCTGATTGGGGGGGGGGCATACAGTCTGATTGGGGGGAGGTATGGGTCTGGCATGGACCTTTGCCTTGTTACGCCCCCCAGAGATAAATCTGGGCCGCACTATACATATAGATTTCTGCTATAATTTACATCAGTTATTGGTGTAAATTATAGTAAAATTGTTGGTCATTTCTGCTAAGCCCCGCCCATTTTTTTGCCCCCAAAAATGTCAACATTTGTGCATTTTGTGAATTTTCTACGCTAGTAAACTGTTGTAGAAAGGTTAATATATTCCCCCCAAAGGCTACAGACCGTAATACAATATCTTAACCCCTTCCCTCTATAGCCACTTTTGACCTTCCTGACAGAGCCTCATTTTTCAAATCTGACATGTGTCACTTTATGTGGTAATAACGTCGGAATGCTTTTAGCTATCCAAGCGATTCTGAGATTGTTTTCTCGTGACACATTGGACTTGATGTTACTGGCAAAATTTGCTCGATATGTTCAGTATTTAATTGTGAAAAACTGCAAACATTTGCATTTTTCTCAACTTAAATGTATCTGCTTGTAAGACAGGCAGTTATAACAAACAAAATTGTTGCTAATTAACATCCCCCATATGTCTACTTTAGATTGGAATCATTTTTTGAACATCCTTTTATTTTTCTAGGACCTCACAAGGCTTTGAACTTTAGCAGCAATTTCTCACATTTTCAAGAAAATGTCAAAAAGCTATTTTTACAGGGGCCAGATCACTTGTGAAGTGGCTTTGAGGGCCTTATATATTAGAAACCCCCAAAAAGTCACCCCATTTTAAAAACTTCACCCCTCAAAATATTCATAACAGCATTTAGAAAATTTCTTAACCCTTTAAACTTTTCACAGGAATTAAAGCAAAGTAGGGGTGAAATTAAAAAATGTCATATTTTTTACAGAAATTAATTTTTAATCCAATTTTCTTTATAACACAGAAACTTTTACTATAAAAATGCAACTCAATGTTTATTGCCCAGATTCTGCAGTTTTAGGAAATATCCCACATGTGGCCTTAGCTTGCTACTGGACTAAAGCACCGGCCTCAGAATCAAAGGAGCACCTAGTGGATTTTGGGGCCTTATTTTTATTCGAATATATTTTAGGCACCATGTGAGGTTTGAAGGGCTCTTGCGGTGCCAAAACAGGGGAAATCCCCCAAAAGTGATCCCATTTGGGAAACTACACACCTCAAGGAAATTATCTAGGGGTATATTGAGCATTTTGACCGCACAGGTTTTTTACAGAAATGATTGGAAGCAGGTCGTGAAAATTAAATCTAAATTTTTTCAAAGAAAATGTGGGTTTAGCTAATTTTTTCTAATTTCCACAACGACTGAAGGAGAAAAAGCACCACAACATTTGTAAAGCAATTTCTCCCGAGTAAAACAATACCCCACATGTGGTAATAAGTGGCTGTTTGGACACACGGCAGGGCTTAGAAGGGATGGAGCACCATTTGGCTTTTGGAGGTCACATTTAGCAGGAATGGCTTGCGGAGGCCAGGTCACATTTACAAAGCCCCTGAGGGGATAAAACAGTGGAAACCACCCACACGTGACCCCATTTTGGAAACTATACCCATTGAGGAAATTATCTAGGGGTATACTGAGCATTTTGACCCCACAGGTTTTTTTGCAGAAATTATTGGAAGTAGGCCCTGAAAATAAAAACGTACATTTTTTCAAAGAAAATGTTGTTTTAGCTAATTTTTTTCTCATTTCCACAAAGACTGAAGGAGAAAAATTTGTAAAGCAATATCTCCCGAATTAAACAGTACCCCACATGTGGTAATAAACGGCTGTTTGGACACACGGCAGGGCTTAGAATGGAAAGAGCGCTATTTGGCTTTTGGAGATCACATTTAGCAGGAATGATTTGAGGAGGCAATGTCGCATTTGCAAAGCCCCTGAGGGGACAAAACAATGAAAACGCCCAAAAAATGACTCCATTTAGGAAACTACACCCCTTGAGGAATCCATCTAGGAGTATTGTGAGCTTTTTTACACCATAGATGTTTCATAGAATTTATTATAATTGGGCAGTGAAAATAAAAACAATCCTTTTTCTTCAAAAAGATGTAGCTTTACCGCAAATTTTTTTGTTTTCTCAACAAATAAAGGAAAAAAAGAACCCAACATTTGTAAAGCAATTTCTCCCGAGTACGGCAATACCCGGCAATATGTGGTCATAAACTGCTGTTTGGGCACACGGCAAGGCTCAGAAAGGAAGGAGCGCCATTTGGAGTGAAGATTTTGCTGGATTGGTTTCTGGGCGCCTGTGGGACCAAAACTGTGGAAACTGCCCAACAGTGACCACATTTTGGAAACTACATCCCTAAATGCATTTACCTAGGGGTGTAATAAGCATGTTAACCCTGCAGGTGTTTTGTAGAAATTAGTGTGCACTTGATGTTGCAGAGTGAATATTGGATTTTTTTTTCCATAGATATGCCAATATGTGGTGCCCAGCTTGTGCCACCATAACAAGACAGCTCTCTAATTATTATGCTGGGTTTCCTGGTTTTAAAACACCCTTCATGTGGCCCTAATCTTTTGGACATTCGTCCAGGCTCAGGAGTGAAAGCGTACCAATGCCAAATTGAGGCCTAATTTGGTGATTTATAAAGTATTGGATCACAATTGCAAAGTCTCAGATGTGAAATAATAAAAAGAAACCCCTGAGAAGTGACCCCATTTGGAAACTGCACCCCTCAAGGCATTTATTAAGGGGTGTCGTGAGCATTTTCACCCCACAGGTCTTTTCCATAAATTATTGTGCTTTCGGATGGTGCAAAGTAAAAATTTATATTTTTCCCTAGATATGCCATTTCAGTGGCAAATATGTCATGCCCAGCTTATGCCACTGGAGACACACACCCCAAAAATTGTTAAAAGGGTTCTCCCGGGTATGACGATGCCATATATGTGGAAGGAAACTGCTGTTTGGGCACACTGTAGGGTTCAGATGGGTGGGAGCGCCATTTGGCTTTTGGAGCGTGGAATTTGGTTGGTAATAGTTTTGTTTGGAGTCTTACTGATGTTTCCGTTTATAATGTGGGGCATATGTGAGCTGGGCAGAGTACATCAGGGGCATAGTCAGGGGGTATAATAATGGGGTAAAAAAACAATAAAATAATCCATAGATGTGTGTTACGCTGTGAAGCAATCCTTTCTACACAGGCCAGTGTCGCACTGATATATGGCGTCCTTTCTTATGCCCCTTTTGGTCCACACTCCGGACCTTTGCAGTTTGGGGAATTTTGCTGTGAAGTGTTGTCCTGGTATAATACGGGCACCCTCGCTTCCAGCAGATATGTTTGGGCCCTCCCTTTCCTGGTTCCCTAATTTTAGATCCTTGATAAATCGCCTCTTGAAACAGAAGAAATGTTCCCCTCGGGTACAACTGCATATTTTTTATTTCCTGACTTATTGGAGCCATAACTAATTTTATTTATTCACAGACGTAGTGGTATGAGGGCTGTTTTTTTGCGGGACGCGCTGTAGCGATTATTGGTACCATTTTGGGGTGCATGCAACTTTTTGATCACCTTTTATCCTATTTTTTGGGAGGCCAGGTAAACAAAAAAACGCAATTCTGGCACAGCTTTTTTAGATTTTTTTTATACAGCGTTCACCACGCGTTATAAATTACATGTTACCTTTATTCTGAGGGTCAGTACGATTCCGGCGATACCTAATTTACAGCACTTTTTTATGTTTTACAACTTTTTGCACAATAAAATTACTTTTGTAAAACGAATGTTTTTTTTCTGTCGCCAAGTTGTGAGAACCATAACTTTTTAATTTTTTTGTCGCCGGAGCTGTATGAGGGCTTGTTTTTTGCGAGACAAGCTATAGTTTTTATAGGTACCATTTTTGGTACGTGCGACTTTTTGATCACTTTTTATTCCAATATTTGTAGGGCAAAGTGACCAAAAAACAGAAACTCAGGTATAGTTTTTTCCGGGTTTAATTTACGCTGTTCCCCGCGTGCAATAAATAATATAATATTTTGATACCTCAGTTCGCTACGGTCGCGCCGATACCAAATACGTATGGTTTATTATTTTTTTTCAATAATAAAGGACTTGATAAGTGAAAAAGGGCGATTGTGTTTTATTTTATTACTTGAAACTTTTATTGTTTTCAAACTTTTCACTTTTTTTTACACTTTTTAATACTTTCTTTTACACTTTTTTACCTACGTAGTGCAATGTATTTGATCGGAAAGTTATTTACTGACAGCTTCGCCTTCTGGTGGGGCCTAATCGGCTTCCGTAATGGCAGAGCAGTAGGCCATTGTGTCCCGTTGCCATAGCAGCAGTCGCCAGTCATGATTGCCTGTCAGGGCTGGTGATCTGCTAGTAACCACTACGATGAAGCAATCGCTTTCGATTGCTGCATTGAAGGAGTTAATGACAGGGATCGGAGCTAGCTCTGGTTCCTGCCATTACATCCAGCTGACTTCCACCGCAGTTGACGCCGGATCAGCTCCTGAGCCGGCGCCATCTTGCCGGCGGCTACGGAAGCCGATCAGGCTCCGCCGCCGGGCGGATCTTGACATGTTTCCGTGCTAGGCAGACAGGGAGGCCAGTATTAGGCCTCCGGTTGCCATTGCATCCACCGGAACCCTGGCAATTTCATTGCCGGGGTTCCGATGAGCTGCAAACACCTTAAGTGCAGCACTCGCGTTTGAGCGCTGCACTTAAGGGGTTAATGGCGGGGACCGAAGCTAATTTCGGTCCCCGCCATTACAGCCGGATGTCAGCTGTAAGATACAGCTGAGATCCGGCGATGATGACTTCAGATCAGCTTCAGAGCCGGTGCCAAACATTTGGCGTATGGATACGGCAATTTGTGGGAAGTCATAGCTTTCCATGGCGTACCCATACGGCAAATGTCGGGAAGGGGTTAATATAGTAAGGCCTCATTTACACGAGCGTAATATACGTACGCACCTATATTACTCTTTGGGGCAGTGCAGACAATGCGTGAATTTTGCGCAGCGCGAGTGCGTTGCGTAAAACTCACGACTTGTTCTATAATCGTGCGTTTTTCGCGCATCACGCACCCATTGAAGTCAATGGGTGCGGGAAAACCACGAATGTCGCACGGAAGGACTGCGTGATCATACTGAGAGCACTGTGGCTGGTACCAGGAGGCATAGTGGCTGATATGGAGGGTTTGGTGGCTGGCATAGTACGCACTGTCGCTGACACTACAGATTGTGTGGCTGGTACTGGGGTCATTATGACTGATGCTGGGGGCATTGTGGCCGGCACTAGTGGAATTGCACATGTTCCTCTTTTGGCATGGTTGTCAACTGTTGGAGAGGTCATAGAAAAAATAGTTTGAGAAGCCTTGTTCTGTAGAGATTCTGCCCTGAAAAGCAGATCTCAGGGACCCCAACTCATAGTATGCAGAATCAGAGTTTGGAAACTGAATTACTATAACTAAACACGATGTGTTACTCGTGGAGAGCAGCTCTACACAGTGGAATTGCCATTAGAGCAATTCCCTGTTATATTGCAAAGTGTAGATTAATTTTGAGAGTAGAACTTTAAAACTTTAACTTATGTTTGGACTTGAAGTCATTATAAGACTTCTTGATACAGGTTGCAAATCTTGCATTTTATGAGTGCTATTAAGTAAAAAAAAAAAATAATTTTGCCAGAAAACTCTGAAAAATTGATTATTGTTTCTCATGGAACAGCAAGCAATGACCAGCGCTTGAAAGATCTATTTAAGAGGACGAGGCGCATATAATGAATTGCCAAAACTGTTCATATGTGACCAGCAATGAATGTGTCCTAAATGACTAATTTTTATGTTCTCAGAATGAATAGGCAAAAATACAGAGAAGTTTGGATCTCACAAGGGCACATTCACGAGCATCAGATGGTACATCCCCCCCAGGCTACATGGCAACTAGAATTAAAGGACTGCACCACGTCAGCCTCAGCAACAGCTGTTGAAGGACCTTGCGGCAGCAGAGGTGGATTACATTGTTCCTGAAGGGATATATTAAGACGTGGCATTTTGCCCATGAGGAAATAGTTTAATATCACCTTGAGGAATTTTTCAACCAAAGAAGTTTGTTCACTTTATGCAAGCCAAGTATCGCCATCCCAGATGTGCTGATTTGGCAGTGGATGTTCTGAAAGGCGTCATGTATTATAGACAAAGACAGACAATAGAGCTTTAAAAATGTAAAAGGCTACTTAGCCCCCGTAAGCTTGTCCAGACACTAATATGCATATATCATCCGTGCTGGATAAATACCCCCTGCCTAATAGCTGTAGAACCCAGCTGTGATCTCATATTAATACAGAAATAACATTTAAGCTAATTAACATCTTAAAGTGAATGTCCATCTTTTAACACCATGTAGTTTTAAGATGCCGAATTCTGTGCTGATTAATTATATAATATATCTTTATAGTGGGCGGATCTCTATATTTTTGTTTACAGAGCTCCAAATCCCTTGTGTAGCCGGGTAAATGCTAAAATTCTGGCTCCTTACAGCCACCACTAGGGGGAGCTTAAGGACTTAGTGTCTATAAATTTATGATTGAGTTCATTAGGAGCTGTATAAGTAGGGAGTGAGCTCCCCCTAGTGGGAGATGTAAGCAGTCCGAATTTTACTGTTTAACTGTATGTTAATTAGGAGCTCTAAAACAGAAAATGTAGCTCCATCTCTTATAAAGATGTATTATGAAATCTGCATGGAATGTTGAACTTATTAAATGAATCGCTTTAATGTTTATGGTTTCTGCAGAGGAGCTGCATACACAAAATGATGAGAGATTTTAAACTAACAATATTTTCAAAGTTACTTCTTTTTTTATTTTAGATGTATTGAAGCAATAAAAAATGGTTGCAAAAGTGTTCATACCCTTTATTTTTTTTAATTTTTGTATTGATTAAAGATACTGACTTTAGTAAGTTGTGTAAGGGGTAATTATTTTAATTTAAGACTTTCCCCAGGGTTGGCCTTAAGTGTGGCGTTGCTTTGTGCAGCACCTTCTATTGACACCCTATTAAGTGCCAAAATAATAATGCCAGACAACATTTGGCTATCTCCCTCAGTCCCATGACAAATAAATGGAGAGGTAGTGTGCATGTATGACCACGGCTCTATTCAAACGGGAGACGGGGAGCCTCATTCTCGTAATTTTTGGGGTCCTGTGAATGGGTGATTCTCTCTGGTAGATAAATGCATATGGGTCACTCGGTCAATATACACATCGTCCATGAAAGACCACCCTACAGGGAAGGAGTATATTAGGGTGGAGATCTCATGTTGGTTGCGAATTCCTGGTTGGATGTGAAATTCTACCTCATTATCATAACGTGACCTCCGACAATACATCGGCCGTCACTTGTCTGGTGTAATCGAACATGTACGGTCACTAACTGTAACTCTATCCTCTAAAATGTGTATGTCTGCGTCGGCGTAACAATTGTTTACCAAATAAACATACGGTTACCCAACTTTTGTCTAATGTGTATGGCCAACTTTAAAAATGTAGCCTTCTTTCCATATGTTCGGGAACCATGCGTGGGATCGGGGGTGCAAGCTTCGGGTGGCCAGTCCATTAGGGCCATTGGCACCCCATTCAATAGTAACAAGGGATGCACACAGGTCGCACAACCCTAAGTCATGCCCTGGAAGCTCTGCAATTCTTGTTATGATCTGTGCTTTCTTGGCACTCCGACCCCACCTCCTGACTTTTCTAAATATCTCATATAATGTTTAAAGGTGCACAAACCCTTTAAAAATGGTCTACATTAGCTTAGTAGGATTGTCGGTAGTTAACCCTTCGTTCGGGTCTCCATCAATTAGCGCACAGAGAGAGGCAACAAAGATCGTCACTTTTTCTAAAGGACCTGTCCTGTATTACACAGACAACCCATTGATATAAATGGGCACGGTGTAATACTTAATTTCACCTGTGGTGGCGCTGCAGGGAAATTGAACATTTACTGCCAGATTTCCCCAAAGTTTACAGCTGATCGCTAGGGGTCCCAGCAGGGTGGACACTTTTTTCTTTGTAATCAGCTTATTGTCAAGGGACCCTTCTATCAAGTAGGGATTGTCGGAAGCGGAGGACCTCTTTAATGTCTTTTTCCTTTGCTGCACATTGCAGGGCATGGCCCACCGTGCTAATGTGCACTTGATCGGTTAAATGTTGGAGTGGAGCAGTAATATATTGACTTTTGTAAAATATCAGACCCAAGCCATGTAAACTTGCTTTTTAATATATTCAAATGTCACTTTATATTTCCAACATCAGTGCACAGCTGGAGCAGCCGGGGAGGATGCACAGAACACAGAAGTCATTACAGACCAGTGTGTGTTACTATATTTGTTCTGTAAACACTTTCATCTTGGAAATTTGCTAATTTGGGTCAGATATAAATCCTGTGTCTTTGATTTTGGATTTGACATTTTGGCTTAGTGCAGACACAGCGTGATGTTGACGTATAGAAAGCTCGAGGCTGACAAATCTAACACAATTTGCTAGTCAAATATTGAGAAGCTTTTTCTGGTCTGATTTACTCTTAACCCCTTAAAGTCTGAGCAATTGTTTGATTTTTCATTTTTCGTTTTTCACTCTCCGTCTTCCAAGAGCCATAACTCTTTCCATCAATAGATTGGTGTAAAGGCTTATTTTTTTTTGCGGGAGGAGTTGTAGTTTCTATTAGTAGCATTTGAAGTACCATATAATGTCCTGGGAGACTGAATAAAAAAATCTTTGCGGGCTGAAATTTGAAAAACAGCCCGATTCCTCCATTGTTTTTTGGTCTAGTTTTTATGGCTTTCACCAGCCGGTGAAAACGACAACTTAGTTTTATAATATAGTTTTTTTTATATTTTACAGCTTTTTGTTAAAAAAAAACACCTTTTTGTTACAAAAAAAATTTGTGGTGTGAGGGCTTATTTTTTGCAGGACGAGCGGTAGTTTTTAACGGTACCACTTTTTGGTATATACAACTTTTTGATCACTTTTTATAATTTTTTTTTTTTATGGGCTAAGTTGACGAGAAACCAGCGATTTGGGCGTTTTAAATGTTTTATTTTTTACACTGTTCACCATGCGCATTAAATAACATTGCATTGTAATATTTCAGACTTTTACGGACGCAGTGATATGAATTTTGTTCACTTTTTTTATTTTTTACATTACTTTAGAGAAAAAAATGGGAAATGAGGGTTTTTTTAACTCATAATATTTAAATGTTTTTTGTTATTTTTTTTCGCTACTAAAAACTTTATTTCACTTTTTTTTTACACATTCTATTAGTCCACCTAGGGAACTTGAGCCAACGATCAATACAATGTATTGCAGTGTATAGTCATTTTTACAGGCTTCTGTTAAGCCCTGCTACTGCCATGACAACTATCGGCGCCTTCATTCGTGATGTGGGGGGGGGGGGGAAAGCTGTCGGAGAGGGCCGATCCCCTCTTTTCAACATATTACGTAGTTGGCACAAACCTGATGATGCTTGGTTGCAAAGCAGCTGAAAACCGAAAGAACGTGCAGTTATACCTCAAATCATTTATTGCATTGCTCGTTTATCTCCGCACTTTTTATTGTAGGTAAAACCTCCAGAACGTGACCGCTGTGCGTGACCTTACCTTTAGTCTAATTTCCCAATGCGTTTGCAGTATACATTCCCATTTACCAGATAAATGTCTGTGTGTGTATGTATGCAGGTCCGGAGCATGGCATTCTGGTGCCGTAGGCAGATAGGGCAAATTTCAACCCCCCTCCCCCTCATATAATTAGTTTAATAATAAATTATTATTTAATCGTCCCACGCCACCCCAGGTAGTACCCCTATGAGTCCCAAAGTTCAGAGACTGATAGTACCACTGCCACTTGCCTTAGCCCCCTCCCTTTCTCACAAAAGGACCTCAATGTGCCTTACAAATTTACTATAGAACTGCACATCTGGGTTTTCTGACTGGCTGGTAGAATCAAGAATTGCAGACAGGCAGATGTATCAGCTGAAAGCACCTCACTGACGTAAAGGGTTGTCATGTGGCAGGTAAACCAGTAGCCCGGATGGTATTCACATCAAGATGCTGGTGCCGGTAAAAGTTTTTCAATGGCAATAATATTTGCCAGTTGAAAACTTTAAGCAATTTCAGTCAATGCTACAAAATCAAAAAAGATTACTCCCATATTTAATCCCCGTGCCTCTCCAGTGCTGACGCTTCCAGTGGTTCCTTCTGGTCCTGCAGCTAAGCCCCCACATACATCATTCATGTGACTGCTGTAGCCAATATAGGTCCATGATAGGCTGCAGCAATCACGTATTGTAATCTTTCATAACTTTTTTTATTTTTTATTCTAGTCTGAGGTCTGATCAGGGGTCTGGAGTCACAGGGGGCACGGCGTTGCACTATCTAAAGGGGGGCACTGTGTGGCACTTTCTACAGATTGCACTGTGTGGCACCATAAAGGATGCACTGTGTGGTGGCACTATCTACTGGGTGCACTGTATGGCACTGTCTACACGGGGCACTGTGTGGGGAACCATCTACAGGGGGCAGTGTGTGTGGCACTTTCTACAGGGAGTACTGTGTGGCACTATCTACAGGTGCCACTATATGTTACTATCTACAGGGGGCACTGTGTGACACTATAGGAGGCACTGTATGGCACTATGTACAGAGGGGACTTTGTGGGGCATTATCTACAGGTGGCACTGTGTGTGGCAATTTCTACAGGAAGTACTGTGTGACACAATAGGAAGCGCTTTGTGTCACTGTCTACACAGTGCACTATGTTGCTCTATTTTCAGGGAACACAGCAAGTGGTATTATTTTTATGGGACAATGTGTGTGACACAATTGTATTCAGAAGCACAGTGTGTGACACTAATGGTATTTTCGGTCACAGTGTCTGGAGAGAGTTATTCGGGGCGACAACTATCTAATGTGTACCTTTACCAAAAATGCATTGAAACTCGATGTGTAAAATCACACTGACACTGAGGAACACTGACTAATGAGCACTTCCCTTCTTAGTCTCATGGGGAAGCTCTCGTTGGCCAGTGTTCCTCTCCTTCTGCTTGGCACTCCCCCTTATCGATGCCTGCACCCTGTGCAACGACCCCAGCAAATTCAATGCATATTGCAGTACAGTGCTGTGGCTGGGCGCAGGCAAAGCAAGCTAACTGGATGGGGAGTGATTACATGGTGAGGCGGATGCCTGTGCTGTGCTGCTGGTAAATGGAATTAGCGGCAGCGGTAAAAAGACCAGTTAATTTTTTTTAAAGAAAATTGTGCCCACCCTGCCTGATACAAGGTGGCACTCTATGTGGTCACCTACCCCTCGTCCCGGCCCTGTATATATATATGTGTATGTGTGTGTAACTGTGTATGTATAAAAGTGTGTATGTCTGAGTATATATATATGTACAGCATGTATATGCATATTCGTGTGTGATTCTGTATATGTATATATGCATCTACATTTCTATATATGCATGTATACCTGCTTCCGTATGTATGTGTGTGTATAAATGAATGTGTATGTATGTATGTATGAATGAATGAATGAATGAATGTCTATGAATGCGTATGTATGTGTATGAATATGTACGTACGTACGTACGTACGTACGCATGTATGTAGGAATGAATGTGTATGTATGAGTGTGTATGTATGAATGGGTACGTACGTATGAATGTGTAAGTAAGTATGTATGTATGTATGAATGAATGTGTATAAATGTGTATGTATGAGTGTGTATGTATAAATGTGTACGTACGTATGCATGTGTATGTAAGTTTGTATGTATGTGTGTGTGCGTATGAATACGTATGTATATGTATGTATGTATGTATGTATGTATGTATGAATGTGTATGTATGTATGTATGTATGTGTACGTACGTACGTACGAATGTGTATGCATGTATGTATGTATGAATGAATGAATGTGTATAAATGTGTATGTATGTATGTGTGTGTATGTATGAATGTGTGTGCGTGTGCATATGAATATGTATGTATGTATGTATGTATGTGTATAAATGTGTATGTATGTGTGCATGCCTTTGCATGTCATTATTTGTACTACTGTATGTATTTGCATGTGTGCTGATGTTTATCTGTATGTCTATATGTATGTATGTGTTTATTATTGATTTTGCTATGTAGCCCTTTCTTTACTTGTTATGCACCTGCCTCTCATGCAGTAGAAATTGTCATTTATTAATACAGATGGATACATGTAAAATAAGTAAAAGCACATTATTCTATGGGGATTCCATTAGACAGTATTTTCGTTCTTTTGTTTTGAGCAAAGAATAGAGTTCAGAATTAGACGTTAATTTGCCGCTGCCTAGACATCTGACTGGAAATGCTCTTGACCTACCTGGCTGCTACTCGTTAATCAATGCCCTTCTGATCCCGCGGAGCTTCTAAGTGTCTCATTACTACTAAATTGTTAACGTCTGTGCTATGGATCACCCCTTTATGTTACATTTGTTGAAAGCTCTCATTGCCGGGACAATATCTATGGAAGAGGTCAAGCATATTGTTGATGCTTAAAAGGACGGCCTACTAATTATATGTTCATTGAAAACAATAAAGTTATACAGAATATGAATAGTGGAGTTAGAAGTAATCTGAGGCTATAAGGCAGAGTACTTGATGGTCACAGTAGTGGTCAGGGCAGGAGGACTTCAAAGGTCCTGCTCCTTATACTGATAGTACTTGTGACAGGCCAAATGAGGTCAGGGTGATACATGGCCAAAAGTGCAGGCACTTGGGGAACAGACAATAATGTTATCAGGAAAAAGGCCATGTTGTTCACGAAGAATCAAACAGAACCAAACACCTTCACAGCTCAGAGGAACCTAATGGACCTTATTACTCAAGAAGCTAATGGACCTTATTACTCAAGAACATATTGTAACTTATTACTCAGGAGCCTAATGGATATTTTTACTCAGGAACCTAATGGACCTTATTACTCAGGAACATATTGGACCTTATTACTCAGGAACCTATTGGATGTTATTACTGAGGAGCCTAAAATACTTTATTACTCAGGAACCTAAGGATCTTATTACTCAGGAACCTTTTGGACCTTATTACTCAGAAACCTGAAAGACTATATTATTTAGGAACCTAATGGACCTTATTGGACAGTACTGAGAAGAAATACAGTATAAATGGGATTCAGCTGATTTACTATTGCCAAATATTCCTCTCTAAGGCTAGGTTAACACATTGCGGAATTGTTGCGGATTTTCCATCCGGTGTTGCGTGCAAAACGTGTGCAGCAGAATTCAGTAAGAGCAAAGTGGATGAGATTCTAAGGCTATGTTCACACGGAGTATTTTGGGGGAGGAATATCTGCCTCAAAATTCCGTTTGGAACTTTGAGGCAGATATTCCTCTCCCTGCACGCCGATTTTCGTGGCGATTATTGCGCCGTTTTTCGCCCGCGGCCATTGAGCACCGCGGGCATAAAACAGCGAGAAATACGCTTTCTCCTGCCTCCCATTGAAGTCAATGGGAGGTCAGAGGCGGAAGCGCCCGAAGATAGGGCATGTCGCTTCTTTTTCCCGCGAGGCAGTTTTACTGCTCGCGGGAAAAAGACGCCGACGCCTCCCATTGAAATCAATGGGAGGCGTTCTCGGGCCGTTTTTGCCGAGTTTTGCGACGCGGTTTCCGCGTCCAAAAACTCGGCAAAATACCCCGTGTGAACATAGCCTAACAAATCACATCCACAAGCTGCTTTAAAATTCAGCGCTGAAATGGATTCTTAAATCTACACATGTCAGTTTATGCTGCAGAATTGTGAACATTTTTTACAGATTTTACCCCATGAAGTTAAAATCCGCAATAAAAAAATCCAATCCAATTTGAATGCTACAGCCAATAACAAGCGGCAGAGGTCACATGAGATGAAATGTCGTCACAGGAGGCCGGCTATACCGAGACCAGCCGATGGAGCAGTGATGCTTTGCTAGAGGAATAAGACTGGATTAACAAGACTAGAGCAACTCTTGTTCTATTAGCTGCCAAATCGCCACAGCAGGAGGACGGATGTTGTAGTGGCAAAGAATGGAGAATAGACATCCTTGATGGTCTACAGCTATTGGGTCCTTGTTGACTTTAAGACGAGGCAAGAAGGCATTGGAGATGTGCTCGAAACCCTATTTCCCAAAATGTCATATATATAGCACTTGGAGCTATGGAAAGACAACATAGTTATTAAGGTTTCATGTATAGTTATCTATATATGCTGTCTACTGTTGCCTAACAGGGTCGGCTTTAGGGGGGTCAAACTGGGCAATTGTCCAGGACCCCGTTCTCAGTGGCGGAACTACCACTATAGCAACCATAGTGGCTGCTACGGGGACCGCGGCATTACATAACATTTATGGGATGGGCGGCACGGGCCCCCTCATGCCTGGTGGCGTACCTAGCACCAAGTGTGGCCCCCGGTGCTAGCAACTGCCACATTCAATTTTATCTGCATCCTCTGTATTCAGATACAATTCAATACTATGTCGGAGAATCTCCCTGCTCCGCCATTCACTAGATTCACGGCAACGATAGGCCTGCAGCCTATAAGACGCTGGGACAGAATCCCTGCACAGGCCAACACGATGATGTCACTTGATCACACTGGCCTACGCAAGGGTCCTGTCTCTTGGCCGTGGAGCAGCTCCGTTCCTTACGGGAACAGGGCTAGGTAAGTAAAAAAAAAATCATTTGTTTGTGGGCTGTGTGGCACCATCTACAAGGGGGGGTTGTGTGGCACTCTCTACAATGGTGGATGTCTGGCACTGACTACAAGAGGGGGTGTTTGGCACGCTCTACAAGGGGGGATGTGTGGGACTATCTACAAGAGGGGGTGTGTGACCCTATCTACAAGAGGGTGTGTGTGGCCCTATCTACAAGAGGGGGTGTGTGGCACTATCTACAAGAGGGGGTGTGTGGCCATATCTACAACAGGGTGTGTGTGGCCCTATTTACAAGAGGGGGTGTGTGGCACTATCTATAAGGGGGGCTGTGTGTGGTACTATCTAGAGAGGGCTGTGTGTAACACTATCTGCAGGGGGCTGTGTGCGGCACTATCTTCAGAGGACACTGTGGCACTATCTACAGGGGGCACAAAGGGGACACGGTTAGTGAGGGAGCACTTTTATTGTGTCGAGCACTAAGACATCATTATTACAATCTGGGGCACTGTGGAATACGAGTTAGTTTGGAGGATAGGTGGGGAGGGTGCTGGAAAAGCGAGAAACCAACATGTCTGTGTGTCAAATTCTGCAGAGACGAGTCGTGGCTGGAATAAGTCGTCACAGTGGTCTGGGGTGGATGAAGAAAGAAAGGGAAAATGAACGACTTTAATCAGAGAAAACATCATGTTTGAGTCACTGGATATGAATCGTCTGCAGAGCTGCAGTGTAAAACTGACATCTACCACTAGATGGTCACTATATGGTGGAAATATTGGTCTTTGTATAGTGGGTTTATGCAGTGACTATGTGGTTATGGTGTGGCAGTATTATTTAGTAACACTATGGGGGTATTATTCAGTCACTATGTGATTATGGTGTGGCGGTATTATTCAGTAACTGTATAGTGGTATTATTCAGTCACTATGTGGTTATGGTGTGGCGGTATTATTCAGTATCAGTATGAGGTATAAAGTTACTATGTGATTATGGTGTGGTGGTACTATCTGGTAACAGTATGGGGGTATTATTCAGTCACTATGTGGTTATGGTGCAGCAGTAATATTCAGTAACAGTATGGGGCATTATTCAATCACTTTGTGGTTATGTTGTAGCGGTATTATTCTGTAACTGTATGGGGGTATTATTCAGTCACTATGTGGCTATGGTGTGGTGGTATTATTCAGTAACAGTATGGGGGTATTATTCAGTTACTATGTGGTTATGGTGTGGAGGTATTATTCAGTAACAGTATGGGGGTATTATTCAGTCATTACGTGGTTATGGTGTGGCGGTATTATTCAGTATCAGTATGGGGGTATTATTCAGTCATTATGTGGTTATGGTGTGGTGGTATTATTCAGTATCAGTATGGGGGTATTATTCAGTCATTATGTGCTTATGGTGTGGGGGTATTATTCAGTATCAGTATGGGGGTATTATTCAGTCATTATGTGCTTATGGTGTGGGGGTATTATTCAGTAACAGTATGGGGGTATTATTCAGTCACTATGTGGCTATGGTGCGGCAGTAATACTCAGTAACAGTATGGGGGTATTATTTAATCACTTTGTGGTTATGTTGTAGCGGTATTATTATGTAACTGTATGGGGGTATTATTCAGTCACTATGTAGCTATGGTGTGTTGGTATTATTCAGTAACAGTATGGGGGTATTATTCAGTCATTATGTGGTTATGGTGTGGCGGTATTATTCAGTATCAGTATTGTAATGGTTTTGCCTGACACAGCTTCTTTGTCGACGCCCGTGGTTAATCAGCCTGCATCTGTGCCTAGATCTGTTAGAGTGACTCGATCTGCTACCACTGAGGCTGGGAGGCTGTGGAGTGGGAGAACTTATCACAGCCTGGCCAGACGGAGCTAGCTCCCGCCCTCTGTCTATTTATACCCTCATTTCCTGCTCCTCCTCCGCCTGTGATTCTGTCTGTTTCCTGGCTCTGCTGCTCCTGCTTGTACTATTGTCCTCTGCTTCAAATTGACCCTGGCTTTACTGACTACTCTCCTGCTGTGCGTTTGGTACCTCGTACACTCCTGGTTGCCGTGGGCAAATGCCCCATTTCCCTTAGCTTCTGTGTACTCTTGTCTATTTGTCTGTCGTGCACTTATTGAGCGTAGGGACCGTTGCCCAGTTGTACGCCGTCGCCTAGGACGGGCCGTGCAAGTAGGCAGGGACTGAGTGGCGGGTAGATTAGGGCTCACATGTCTGTCTCCCTACCCCGTCATTACAAGTATGGGGCTATTATTCAGTCATTATGTGGTTATGGTGTAACAGTATTATTCAGTAACAGTATGGGGGTATTATTCAGTCATTATGTGGTTATGGTATGGCGGTATTATTCCGTATCAGTATTGTAATGGTTTTGCCTGACACAGCTTCTTTGTCGACGCCCGTGGTTAATCAGCCTGCATCTGTGCCTAGATCTGTTAGAGTGACTCGATCTGCTACCACTGAGGCTGGGAGGCTGAGGAGTGGGAGAACTTATCACAGCCTGGCCAGACGGAGCTAGCTCCCGCCCTCTGTCTATTTATACCCTCATTTCCTGCTCCTCCTCTGCCTGTGATTCTGTTTGTTTCCTGGCTCTGCTGCTCCTGCTTGTACTATTGTCCTCTGCTTCAAATTGACCCTGGCTTTACTGACTACTCTCCTGCTGTGCGTTTGGTACCTCGTACACTCCTGGTTGCCGTGGGCAACTGCCCCATTTCCCTTAGCTTCTGTGTACCCTTGTCTGTTGGTCTGTCGTGCACTTATTGAGCGTAGGGACCATCGCCCAGTTGTACGCCGTCGCCTAGGACGGGCCGTGCAAGTAGGCAGGGACTGAGTGGCGGGTAGATTAGGGCTCACCTGTCTGTCTCCCTACCCCGTCATTACAAGTATGGGGCTATTATTCAGTCATTATGTGGTTATGGTGTAACAGTATTATTCAGTAACAGTATGGGGTATTATTCAGTCACTATGTGGTTATGGTGTGGCAGTATTATTCAGTAACAGTATGGGGGTATTATTCAGTCATTATGTGGTTATGGTGTGGCGGTATTATTCAGTATCAGTATGGGGGTGTTATTCAGTCATTATGTGGTTATGGTGTGGCGGTATTATTCAGTAACAGTATGGGAGTATTATTCAGTCACTATATGGTTATGTGCAGCAGTATTTTTCATTAACAGTATGGGGGTATTATTAAATAACTTTGTGGTTATGGTGTAGCAGTATTATTCAGTAACTGTATGGTGGTATTATTTAGTCACTATGTGGCTATGGTGTGGTGGTAATATTCAGTAACAGTATGGGGGTATTATTCAGTCACTATGTGGTTATGGTGTGGCGGTATTATTCAGTAACAGTATGGGGGTATTATTCACTCACTAAGTGGTTATGGTGTGGCGGTATTATTCAGTATCAGTATGGGGGTATTATAAAGTCACTATGTGGTTATGGTGTGGCAGTATTATTCAGTAACAGTATGGGGTATTATTCAGTCACTATGTTTTTATGGTGTGGTGGTATTATTCAGTAACAGTATGGGGTATTATTCAGTCACTATGTTTTTATGGTGTGGTGGTATTATTCAGTATCAGTATGGAGGTATTATTCAGTCACTATGTGGTTATGGTGTGGCAGTATTATTCAGTAACAGTATGGGGGTATTATTCATTCACTATGTGGTTATGGTGTGGCAGTATTATTCAGTAACAGTATGAGGTATCCATTCACAATGTGGTTATGGTGTGGCGCTATTATTCAGTAACTGTATATTGGTATTATTCAGTCACTATGAGGTTATGGTGTGGCAGTATTATCCGGTAACAGTATTGGGTTTTTTTTCAGTCACTATGTGGTTATGATGCGGTGGTATTATTCAGTAACAGTATGGGGGTATTATTCAATCACTTTGTTGTTATGGTGTAGCGGTATTATTCAGTATCAGTATGGTGGTATTATTCAGTCATTATGTGGTTATGGTGTGGCGGTATTATTCAGTAACAGTATGGAGGGATAATTCAGTCACTATGTGGTTATGGTGTGGCGGTATTATTCAGTAACAATATGGGGGTATTATTCAGTCACTGTGGTTATGGTATGGCGGTATTATTCAGTAACAATATGGGGGTATTATTCAGTCACTGTGGTTATGGTATGGCGGTATTATTCAGTAATAGTATGGGGGTATTATTCAGTCACTATGTGATTATGATGTGGTGGTATTATTCAGTAACAGTATGGGGGTATTATTCAGTCACTGTGGTTATGGTATGGCGGTATTATTCAGTAATAGTATGGGGGTATTATTCAGTCACTATGTGGTTATGGTGTGGCGGTATTATTCAGTAATAGTATGGGGGTATTATTCAGTCACTATGTGATTATGATGTGGTGGTATTATTCAGTAACAGTATGGGGGTATTATTCAGTCACTGTGGTTATGGTGTGGCGGTATTATTCAGTAACAGTATGGGGGTATTATTCAGTCACTGTGGTTATGGTGTGGTGAGATTATTCAGTATCAGTATCGGGGTATTATTCAGTCACTATGTGTTTATGTTGTGGAGGTATTACTCAGTACCAGTATGGGGGTATTATTCAGTCACTATGTGGTTATGGTGTGGTGGTATTACTCAGTACCAGTATGGGGGTATTATTCAGTCACTATGTGGTTATGGTGTGGAGGTATTATTCAGTAACAGTTGGGAGTATTATTCAGTCACTATGTGGCGGTATTATTTTGGCCTTTATATTGTGTTATTATTGGTAATATTGGTCTTATAATAGTGAGTTGTGTTCAGTAACAGTGTGCAGGTAATATTTCATCTGGTATAGTGCTATGATTTAATAACTGTATATGTATACAGATAACTTTTTTGTGTGAGAGGGGGGACATATGCTTTGGGGCTTGCAACACTTCTACACATGAAAGAAATCAGCGATACAGTTCTCTGCACATCACCTTCTGAATTGACTGCATTATTGATACAATAATTCAATATTTGGGGCCCCACTTTGTCTAAAACCGTCCCCATGGCCAACAAAACATATCTCCACATTGAACCGTTACCCAAAGTCATTGTATTAACTGAGTGTTCTAAGTATTTACATATAACGGGTCATTTAAGGGAACCTGTCACCAGCATTTCACCTATTGAGCTTTACTTATCCCTCACTGGCCGCTGCTATCAAAAGTTCATTGCCGTTCTCCCCTCTCCTAAACTCCTCCTCCGACTGTAAATAACGGTCTGCAAACATTTTGCGCCTTTTATCGTAATAATCCGGTGTCCCTTTGTGCGCACACACCAGAAGAGGACATCAGTGCATAAGCGCAGGATTTTGTGTGCTGGGGGGAGTCAGCGAGCTGTCAATCAAAAGTAAGGAGGCAGGGTAAACTCGGAAAGACTTGAGGAATGAAGATGTGACTCTTTTCAAACGAAGATTTGACTCTTTTCAAATGAAGATCTGACTCTTTTATGCTCATTTGCATACGGTGTGGGAACACTAAAAAACTGAATACTAAAGCTACAGAGCCGACTAAGAAGAAATTATAGGTTATATAGAAATGTTTTTTGACCCACTACCACCAGGTATTGCTGGTTTAATAGGTGAAATGCTGGTGACAGGTTCCCTTTAAGAAAGCACAAGAAACTTTCGGACACTTGGACACGGTACATAAGAACTCACGTATTAGGAAATGATTCCTGCCTATTATAATCTCTTCTACTAAATCTGTAGCTGTGATTGTACCTTTTATTTATTCTTTCCCATTTGCGCATTTAAATTGTACCCATAAAAATGCCCAAAGCCAGGAGATGGTGTGAATAAGAGAGTAAGTAATTGTTGGCAGATTAAAAAAAAGGAAAATTGCTAAGTAGATCAGTGTCAGGAGATGTCGTTTAAGGACACGCATTTATCTGTCCTGCAGAACCTTCACCAGGCTCCGAGCACGCTGCAGCTAAGACTGTGCTCATTTATAAAAGGTTCACAAATGAGCGCCCTTTACAAAATTGCAAAACATATATAATCCAGCCTGACAAAGGCTCAGGTACTATCAATAATGGATATAGGAGCATAAAATTATTGCTGTTCAGAACATAATTACATAAATATCTTGCAGATTCCACTGTGGATTTCTTCAGTGTACAATTTAATGTTTTTGAAAAATCTAGTACATACATTAATTAACTTTTGGAATTACCAAAAAAAATTATAGATCTGAAAATACCCCAATACATCAGAAATTGCCCCCGTACATCAGGAGATTAGCATGAGCAGCCTCTGACCTGAAATGTAGGATAGATAGATAGATAGATAGATAGATAGATAGATAGATAGATAGATAGATAGATAGATAGATAGATAGATAGATAGATAGATAGATAGATAGATAGATAGATAGATAGATAGATAGATATGAGATAGATAGATAGATATGAGATAGATAGATGATAGATAGATAGATAGATAGATAGATAGATAGATAGATAGATAGATAGATAGATAGATAGATAGATAGATAGATAGATAGATAGATAGATAGATAGATATGAGATAGCACTTGGGGCTAATAAAGTACCCTCTTTTTCACTGATATCTATGGTGTGCTGCCTATTTTTTGGATCTCTAGATAGATGATAGATAGATAGATAGATAGATAGATAGATAGATAGATAGATAGATAGATAGATAGATAGATAGATAGATAGATAGATAGATAGATAGACAGATAGATATGAGATAGATAGATATGAGGTAGATAGATAGATATGAGGTAGATAGATAGATAGATAGATAGATAGATAGATAGATAGATAGATAGATAGATAGATAGATAGATAGATAGATAGATAGATAGATAGATAGATAGATAGATAGATATGAGATAGATAGATATGAGATAGATATGAGATAGATAGATAGATAGATAGATAGATAGATAGATAGATAGATAGATAGATAGATAGATAGATAGATAGATAGATAGATAGATAGATAGATAGATAGATATGAGATAGATAGATGTCACCATTTACACGTCTCCAGATGGATTCGGTGCCACCAAGATGGAATTTGTTTTGTACAAAGCTTAAAATAGTCTGAACAAGAAGTGGATCAGGACAGTGCGCGCATGTGGATGGTTTTCTACATATATTACATCTGCTGATATTGGAGTCCTGATATTTCTGATGTAGACAGTGGAGCTGTTGCTTTTCTGCAGATAAAACTCTGGCGTAATCTCTGCAAAATAACCGGCCTGCTTGCGAAGTAAATTAAAACGGATATTCTGATTATTCACTTCAGTATGCCATCAATATCTGATCAGTGATTATTTCCTCTCTGGGACCACAGGAGCCACAGCACTAGGAAATACATGGGGGTCTGTTCAGGTCTTACAGTGCCACCCACTACCCAGCGGGATATAGCAGCGGCAACAAAGCCCAAGTGGAGCACAGTTTTCCTGATATGAAGCCCTAAACCTTTGCATAGACATAGCGTTACATAAGAGAACTCTGCCTTCTTGCATCAACCACTAGGGGGAGCTTAAGAGTTTACTGCATACTGTTTTATGAGTTCAATTTATAAACAGTATGCTGTAAGCCACACATGTCGAACATAAGGCCTCACCTAATTTTATGTGGCCCGTGAGTTCTGAATCAGGTTTTTACATGCAGCGACACAACAGCAGGACTTCTAAGTCTGCAAAAACTGTTGTCTTTTTCTGGCGTCCATAGTGTCTGGTAGAAAAAAGCAAAGTTCGGGATGTAGTTCTCCCGGAACATTGCACTGCGTGTGCGCCAAAAAGGACAAGCGCAGTGCAAAGGGAAGAGCAGGAGACCGCGGGCACATTTTCAATCTCAAAATATGCAGGCCGCGGCCAAGTGAGTAAGTGGACCACTCCAGTCACCTGACCTCACGTCAGCGGCGTGAGGTCAGGTGACTGACTCGTCACATGACTGGACTGGTTCATTGCCGGGCCGGCACTGACCTCACTCAGACCACCACTGCGTGACTTGCTAAATGTGAGTCACGTCAGGCAGAGCAGAGAGCGGTAGCGGTTGGGCTATCTACAGGGTGCTGTGTGTGTGGTGCTATCTACAGGGGTCTCAACTGGGGCATTATTAGTGTGTGGGGCCACAGTTACGGATGGGGCACTTTTATTGTGTCGAGCACTGAGGGATCATTATTACCCTCTGGGGCACTGTGGATTAATATAAATGTAACTATTCCTTAACAGTTAAGCGAGCTGTTACATTTATGCACTCTTACAAATACAATCGGCCCTTTGGCAACCATAAGGCAACCATAAGGCTGATGTGGCCCTCGGTGCAAATTAGTTTGACATCCCTGCTGTAAGCTTTTAAGCTCCGCCTAGTGGTGGCTGACTGCAAACAGAATTTTATCATTTAACTCTAAATTTTTGCATGGGATTTGGAGATCTGTATCCGTAAAACAGTTACTACGGCAATAAAGATATATTAAGAAATAAATCAGCACAGAATGTTGGACCAAAAAATTAAATTGTTTTAAAATGTAAACATTCACTTTCAAATTTTTATCCAAGGCCTGGTGGGGGCCATTTATAATTATATCCCTTAAAGCAATGCCGATGTAATGGAAGGAGTGACCTGAAGGTAGAAAGTGTCACCAATTTGGACCCTTGTTTTAATTTCACAATAAGGGTCCCTCCTTCGAATTCCAAATAAATCCAATTACTGATGTCTTAGGTAAAGAAAGCTCAGGACGTCACTGAAGTGGTTTACATACTTGAGTGTTTCAAAGTGAAAGCATTCTGTAACATTTTGGAATCCTAAGAGGAATCCTGAGCCTTGGCGAGATGTTGGTCTCATTGAATAGACCCTCGTCAATGTAATAAAATGCAGGACATAGAGGCGTAAAATTCCAAAAATGTTTGAATAGTCTAGATATAGACATAGATATTCTGCAGCACTCGTCTGCCCATTTTGAAAATAATGTTCATATCTTGCTAAAGAGAATTATTACCAATCCCTAGGAAATGATCTATGTGAGATATTTCTGCAAAAGTTCAAGTACTGAAGATGATATGTGCTCCTCACCCGGCTGGCTGATAACACCAGGAATCCCTTTCACCTTAATTCACCCTTTTTGTTTTTTTTGGAATTATGATACTTGCAGGTTGCACCTTTAAAGTGAATTCTTCTATACTGGATCAATACGTTATTGACCCCTGGCGATTTCTGGAGTGGTTCTATCAACTATCTTATGTTATCGGGCTGACCTAATAATTCTTGAGAAGTTGTCACCTTTGCTCTGCCAATAAATCTGATTTTGTGCGCCCATTTCACTCCCATGTCCTCCCTTCATTTCTTTTGAGCTTTGTCTTTGAAAGAATAACTATGATAATCACCAAGGATAGTCATAAATTCTGGCCTGTCGTGGTAACTTAATATTTGTGAACCTCTCGATGATTTGCCTTCAGAAGACAAAATGAAAAACTAGGCTGGACTATAAATTTAGCCACCTTCCGAATCCTGAGACAACCCAGTGGAATCCACATTGCTAAGGTTTTCGATATACTAGGATGTCATGTTGCTGCATGCAAGTGTATTCAATGATTTGGCAGCTTTTTTTTTTTTAAGAAGGAAGAAGGGAAATCCAAGAAAAGTGGACTCATTTGGCTGAAAAGGACACTTTACGGGCACCATGTGCTATCTGCGCCTAGATGCCTCCACTTTTTGTAGACAACAGGTCTGTGTCATTGTCTTTCTACTCAAAACAGAACCAAAGCCCTTAGAGCACGGCAAGTAGAAAAGAAGTCCATAATTGTTATGTGGTCCCATTTAAACAGATTATAGTAGAACGTGACCCACGTCTACCATGAAAGTTGACTTTATAAATACTGCAATAAAAAGTTCAGCCCAACAAAGCTACAGTAACAATTAATGCTAGCCTCCCGAAGTAAAAGGCAGAAGTGTTTGTTAATCCCTTCTGCACAGTGATCATATGGCTATCGTTACTGCGTCAACTGTCACGACACTGGACTGAATAAAAATACTAATAAAGTAAAAAAAAGTCTCCACAAAAACAATAAATAGACAGAATTCAGTAACAAATTATATATATTTGAATAAACTATTCTGATATAATAACAAGTGAAAAAAGTCTCTACAAAAAAACAATAAATACAATAAGAATACAGTAAAAATAATATATAAAAATCAGAATATATACCATATTATAAATATATATATCCTCTATATAATTATAGTACATCTATTTATATATAAACTATATATAAATAAATGTACTATATTTCCAGAACCTTATGAATGGAATTTAGCCATTTAAAGTTATCATATAGCTATAGATTTTATCGCTTTTATTTTTAGAAACCAGTAGTGCATGTGAATATATGACACTTTGTTGTATATCTTATTGGGAATGTGACATCTTCCTTACCTTCCAGCAGCCTGTAGTTCCACTTTCCCTGCCTGCAGGCTCTTTGTAAATGTTCAGAAACCTCCTCAATGCAGTGACTAGGCAGATTTTTTTTGTGTGGAAACAGTTATTAGAAGACATAGAGGAAGGGAGAGGAGGGGGATGCAGCTGCAGTTTATCCTTCTGAGATTTACGCTGTGATAGAGGGAGCAGCAGTGGTGACAATTTTGATTGGTTTAGATTTAATTTTTCTGTTTTTGTAACGAGAAGCAAACTTTTTTCAGCACATACAAACAGGTTATGGAGATCAAAAATACCCAGTCGTACAGGAGTTCTATTATTTTATATAATACAAGTAAAGCTCCATTACAATAGCATCTGTAGCCAAGATGCTGTGAAGAATAAACTGAGCATATTGTTTTCTGGCTTTAGGTTATTACAGCATCAATATTGTATTGGAGTATTTCATTTTTGCTCTAGAAATCAACAGTTATAACTCACGAGACGATTGGAAACATTAGGTTTTATGGGAATTTTTTTTTTTTTCTGTACATCATTCAGTGTCTGTTTAAGTCAGAGATTATTACTGTGATTGTCTCATCTGTCCTCGTCGTCCCAATAAATTTGTTTTGCAATATTTTTATATGGCAAACTCCGGGCTGCGTATTATTCTCAGTGTGCGCCTTGGAACATGGTGACATTTAAAGGCATTCATCAAAAGTTAATGTTTTACTTTCCATAAAGTAAAGTTCAACAAAGCATTTCAATAAATTGCTGACAAAATGCATTTAAGTCTTTCACTGGCAGCAAATATAAGATGTCCAAATCTTATTGCTCGTTTCTAAATAAGATGTATGTGCTGTATGTGTGTATACATCCCATCTAATCCGTTATGGGGAGAGTTAGACTGAAGGATATATGAACACATTATGCTATAAACAGGTAGTGATGAAGACCAGGACTGATCTAGAGAAGATTGCTTTCAGCCCTTGAATGTTTTTTAATAAGAAATAAATCGGAATTTTGATTCCGCCCAGTCTGGGTAATACTCGTGTATTATAAAAGCTATAATCTAAAAGGATATATTCTATGTGTGTTTGGTGTCTAGTTGTTCGTAAAGTTTTAATGTTTTCAATAAGTACGCATAAACAAGAAATTCTTAGAACTTATTGGTTGATGATCGAAAATTCATAAAAAATGGTGCCAAACTCAAATTAGTCCATCGCCACCTTCTGATTAGAGTTTAAACGTAAACATAAAAAAGTCTAAAAGATAGGCCTCGTGTACACGAACGTATTACATGTTAGTTGTACGGATTCCTAATTTTCTTCTACAGTACTACCATGTGTCTCTGATTTTATATAGAGGCAGACATATTTTTTTACTCGTGTTCTTCGAGAATTCTTGATAAAAAATGTATGGCATGTTTCATCACCATGTTACAGAAGCATTCTCTACAAAAGGCAATGTCTCACAGAGGGCAAAACTGACCCATAGGGCTCCGTTTGCCACTCTACAGAGTCTATGCTTGCAGCAATGCCTTGTACATGAACCCTCAAACCCAGCATCGGACTGGGGTTCATTGGGCCCACTATAGGATTCACCTTCTGGATTTACATATATCCAGATAGAAAAAGACCCTGGTGGCAAGAGATTGGCTCTAAAGTCACCTTCAAATTGGAATTGTCTTCTGCTGGACCCTTGGGGCACTGCTGTTTTACAGGCCCATTATTGTGTAAGAATCTGGATCCCCTAGAGCAGGGGAAACACACTGGCTGCAAGCGGCCCCTGAGACTGTCATCTGCGGCCCATGGGGCACCGAAGCTCGCTTAGAGAGGAGAGAGCAGGCCCAGGTGAGCGCACCGGCGCTCCTTCATGACTTCATGAAGGAACACAGTCCCTTTCCCGTGCTGCTAGATCGGTGGTGTTAGGTGAGCACTGGCCACATAGCCCCCTGTAGAAAGTGCAACACCCCCCTGTAGATAGTGACCCACACGCCCAACCCTGTTGACAGGGCTACACCCCCTCACTGTAGTTAGCTCCATTGGGGCTCCCTCTAGGACGCTTGGGCCAGGGATGCTCTTCCAGCAGAGGAAGCCCTGGCCAGAGCTTCGGCAATGCTCTGGCTGGGGATTCCACTCCTAGAGGCAGCCCCAATGGAGCTATTTATATGGGGCAGGTGGCACTATCTATAGGGGGTGTGTGTGTGGCACTATCTATAGGAGGGGTGTGGGGCATATCTATAGGGGTGTGTGGCACTATCTACATGTGTGTTGGTGTGGCACTATCTACATGTTAATGTGTGTGGCAATATCTACAGAAGGCACTGTCGCATTATCTACAGAGGGCATTGTTGCATTATCTACAGGGGGCCTAGTGGCATTATCTACAGAGGGCACTGTGGCATTATCTGCAGAGGACACTGTGGCATTATCTACAGAGGGCACTGTGGTATTATCTACAAAGGGAACTGTGGTATTATCTACAGTGGGAACTGTGGCATTATCTATGGGGGTGTGGTACTATCTACAGATGGCTCTGTGGCATTATTTATGGGGGTGTGGTACTATCTACAGATGGCACTGTGGCAATATCTACAGAGGGCACTGTGGTATTATCTACAGAGGGCACTGTGGCATTATCTAAAATGGGGCTGCCCAATCTTGACATTCTTGTGTCTGCCAAACGCTGCCAACTGAGTAGCCAGACTGCATTTAGCGACACTTAAACAGGAAAACTGGATTGTTAAAATAAGCACGTGGAGTAAATTCACGAATTTCCGGTAAGTTTAAACCTAGCGGTATTATTATAGTAATGTAGTATTGTTATAGTAGTTCAAATAGCTAATTCATTAACAATAATTTTGTATTATATTAAATTTGAAAGTAATGCGGCCCGTCAACTTAAATTTTTTCTATTTGCGATCCATTTACCCAGCCGAGTTTGAGACCCCTGCCCTAGAGGATCCTTCTGGCACTATGGTGGGCTAGTCCAACCCTGCTCAGATCTATGGTTTAGTGTTGGGCCATATATAAAAAAATGTATTGCCTTTTCTGTGTGATGTTTTGGTATTTTTTGGGGTTTCGGGATTGTTTTTTTTTATATTATATTTTGTTTTCACAAAAACCTTTAACCACAATACTATTTCATGGGCTGATGACCATAAGTGGGATCAGAGTTCTCTCTGATCCCAACCGTTTTTCCGGATTGGCGGCTGTCATCACAGTTGTCTTCCTCTGCAGATGATCACACCAGGCACAAATGGTGAGCATTAATGCTCAGGTGCCAGCCCAGACATTTTCGATGCAAGAACGGGATAATATACTCTTTTCCTAACTAGGTATACATACATGAATCCGAGGAATACTAAGGTATAATGTGGTCTTGTAAACTTGCATTGTGGCCATTTTATGGTTCCGGGCTGGGAATTTTTACAAAGCCATAATACTATGTGTGCATAAACCCTTAATGTCTAGTTGCACTTTTGTTCTGGGTCTCATATCAAGCGTTATTTTATATTCTACCAACCCACCGTTTATGATGATATGGCTGAGCATTTGAAAATGTGCTCATGACTGTGTACAGACCATTTGTGTGACTGTTAAGGTTTATTGAGGCCGTTCATTTTACTTAGGAGGCATACGAGCGCAATTAACATTTGGAAGATTTTTCATGATAACACTTTCCAGTCCAAAAAAATCCAAAATGTCACAAAATTGCTTTACAGTTATTGTCTGGTGTGTAATTTGCAGCCACAGGATTTGTGTCCGGCGTTGGTTTATCCAGTTATCCTGTATGATTACCTTAAAGGAGTATTCCGACCAGACATCAATGGAGTTTCCATAAATTATGCAATAAATGTCCAATAGGTGGGGTTTTACTACTGGGATCCCCACCCTTTATGCGTTAGAAGATGGCCGGTGGCATCTACAGTGAGGAGAAGCTGGCGCTATTTATCTTTTAGTCATAGACTTGACTAGAGAGAGATCCGCACATGTGTAGCCAGCTTTCCCCATCTCTTCTTCCTATGTGCGTTGGCTGCCGGCCACCTTGAATTGGACATTGCCGATTTGCCGGACCCCCAGTCTCCAGATAGGTGGGTGTTCTAGGGCAGTGTTTCTCAACATTTCTTAGCCAAATAACAATTACTTCAAGGCTAGGATCATACGCTGCATATTAAAAGCACAGTATGAATTCAGTACCCCCTAGAGACATGGCATTTACCCCCAAGGGTACACATACTGCATGTTGAGAACCTAGCTTATAGGGATATACTATAAATGTCTTTGGTTAAAATACCCCTTTAAGGTACATAGATAATTGGAATGGGGGCTCCAAACAATTCTGGATTGTACCCACCTATGGCTCTGTTCAGACTGCGTTCAAGCCCTCCGGAGGTATATGCCAGAATCAGAGGCAAAGCCAAGGGTTTAGCACAGGGGAGCGAAACACATCTGAGTGGGCTCCCCAACGCATGTCTATAACTTCAGAGGTACATCCGGTGGGCTCAGGCTTATGTGAAAAGCGTAATTTGCTGTGCTACTGTTTCTGTAAACTTTCTGTAAAGGATCTGCCAGACACAGCTTCTGTGTCGACGCCCGTGGGTAATCAGTCTGCACCTGATCCTAAGTCTGAGAGAGTGACACGATCTTCTACCAGTCAGGTTGGGAGGCTGAGGAGTGGGAGAGCCTATCACAGCCTGGCCAGACGGAGCTAGCTCCCGCCCTCTGTCTATTTATACCTGCATTTCCTGCTCCTCCTTTGCCTGTGATTCTTTTCTGTTTCCTGGCTCTGCTGCTCCTGCTATGATTATTGACCTTGCTTCATTTTTGACCCTGGCTTTACTGACTACGCTCCTGCTCTGCGATTTGTACCTCGTGCACTCCAGGTTTGACTCGGCTCGTTCACTACTCTTGTTGCTGACTGTGTTTCCGTGGGCAACTGCCCCATTTCCCTTAGCTTCTGTGTACCCTTGTCTGTTTGTCTGTCGTGCACTTATTGAGCGTAGGGACCGTCGCCCAGTTGTACGCCGTCGCCTAGGACGGGCCGTTGCAAGTAGGCAGGGACTGAGTGGCGGGTAGATTAGGGCTCACCTGTCTGTCTCCCTACCCCGTCATTACACTTTCCTTGAAGTGAATGGGTTACTGAAACAGCATAGCATAGCGAGCTACGCTGTTTCCATAACTGTTACACTTCCATTCACAGTATAGTGCCCCTTTAGTGCCTCACACACAGTATAATGCCCCCATAGCTGCCCTACACACAGTATAATGCCTTATAATAAACAGGGGCAAGATCCTTTATCCTGACTTTTTCAATTACCTTTCAATGGCTTTTGTTATGTGATATCACGCTACAACAAATTAAGTCAAGATAAAGATGGCTATGTCCGTAGCTGCCCCCCCACACATTATAATGCCCCCCCCGCACACAGTATAATGACCCCTCAGTGGCCCCCACATAGTTTAATGCCCTAATAGCTTCCCCCACACAGAGTAATACCCCCACACAGCATAATGCTTCCATAGTGACCACCACACCGTATAATGACGCCTTAGTGGCTCACACACAGTATAATACCCCCATAGCTGCCCCCCACACAGAATAATGCCCCCATAGCTGCCCCGACACAGGATATTGCCCCTATAGCTGCTCAGATCAGTCAGAGAAACTAGACACCCATTTTGGTGATAGGTGAGGTCCCAGCGGTCGGACCCCCACCGATCAGCATGTTATCACCTATCCTCTGGTTATGAGATTACTTTTAATCTTGAGACAACACCTTTAATGCAAAAATATGAGCAACGTTTATTTTTTTCATTTATATTATAGTAATATGATAAAATACGATAAAATATAGTATAAATATAATGTAATATAAAATAATACAATAAAATGTGGTATAAATCAATAGAACAAAACAATATAATGATATTATATAGAATAAAATAAAATAATGGAATATAATATAGTATGGTATATAATAATATAATAAAATATCACAGTATAAAACATAAATTATTGATGTTCCTCTCAAAATCAGCTGTTCATGACAGCACGCACATTGATAATGTAATGCCGGTGCTCTGTGTTCGTCAGCGTACTACCTCTCCCAGCAAGCACAGCTGCCAGATTACCTTTAGTATGGTTGCTGGATCTCTACACTGCCCGTGCACTTCCTTCTGCTGCATGTGTTGCTGGTTCTACCTATAGGGCGGGCGCGCAATAACTTCCTGCATCTTATAGGTCCAGCGCGCGCACCCAAATCCTTCCCAGCCTATCCCTGTGAATCACCAGGTATATTAGTCTGCTTCACTGCCTGAGCAACATTAGAACAACCTATTTGTCCTGCTATTGCTCTCTGTTATCAGCCTGTATCCAGCTATCCGCTACTGCCTGTGTCCAGTTATCTGCTGCCCGCCACTCCTCTCATTGGTGGAGTAGCCCAGTGGGTCCACAACCCGCTGGTTGGACCTGATAACAGCTTTCGCAGACAGTACTTTGGATTAGATATCATATTGTATTGCATAGGATCCAAGCACACACATATACGCCATTTTTATAATGCATCTGGATGCCATTTTTACATATTTTTCTCATGGCTGACAGTTGTCTATTTTCGCAAATTGTACCATTTGACAGTTTATCTATTCCAGCTCCGACCAGTCACACATTATAGAGAGATTTTTAAAGGGAAAAATCCCAATACAGTCTATCCTTGCAACATTTAGTTTGGCGTATCACATACAAATTGTGACATTTTTGCAGAGGATAAACTGCTGGCAAAATTCCACTTTTTTTTATCACTTTTAAGGCTATGTTCGGATACAGATCGAATACGCTGTGTAAAGGTCACAACATCTGCTATTTGTTGCAGGTTTTACCTCCCCATTGAATTCAATGGGGGAAACGCGCAACAGAAAAGTAGCGATTCCGCAACATAAATTGACATTCTGTGGATTAAAAAAATGGCAGGTCAAATTATGAATATTTTTTCGGCTGTTTCTTTACACAGTGTGCGGATGGGACTTGTTCAAATCTCATCGACTTTGCTGCTACTCTAATACACTGCAGATTTTCCGCAATGAAATCTGTTGCAGAGAAGCCGCTGTATTTATGCTACGTGTGAACCCGGCCTTAGGCTTTATGAACACAACAGTATAAAATCGGCTTCAAACTGTTCTTGCCAAGCTCCATATGACAAGGGCGGATGTACGATATGGGCAACATTTGCATTGGCACAAAGACTCAGTAGGCAAGTGGACACTATGACACCTTAATAGCAGCTTCCTACTGTCTATTAGATTGTATATACGGGACAGGGATATTGAATTTCATAGCTCACAATTACCGGTGGATTGTTAGAGAGACATAAGGGGGTGTCCTGTGATGAGATATTGGAGAGGAAGGGGCCCATATACTGTTCTTGCACAGGGGCCCTCAGCTGTCTGTGTCCACTCCTGCCGTATGGCACTGTATATCGCTATATCCATATGGCGTTCTGTACAGGTACCATATCAGTTCCGATTTAATTCTTGGCAGGAGTTTCAGGGAGAAGAAGAAATACCCATAGTGAAGTTTTATGACTTTGATTTTTTAGTATCTGTTGGCTGCTATGGGAAAAATTGGCATCTAGACAGCGTTCAAGCGACCATGGCACAATTTTTTTTATATATAGCGACATACAAAGTCTATAAAAAAACACCTTCGTTCAAATATATAGCGTCAGATGGTGGTACAGAAACCTCCATAGGATAACATTACCACCATATTACGGCTCTGTACGACACGGAACTTGTATGGTGCAATTATACTATTGTGTAAATCGGTCCTTAGTATAATATGCAGCAGGAACCGGCAGTTTCCGACCCCGATGTTAGTGCGGGCTGTTGCAGAAACTCTCCAGTCACGTTATTTTAATCAGTTTCCATCCACCCGGCATTTACCTTAAAATAAACTCCATTATTTATTCTTATTTTGCTCTGTCTTTAATCTGTTCTGCTGGAAACATAGAGCGATCATTACGCAGCTTACACAGCCCGGGCCATCTGGAGTAAATGTATCCGTGCCGTCTACCTAATGATTACTTAAAAGGCAGCGCTATTCTTTCTATACTCACTTATTGCTGCAGTGTTTTCCAACTGACCGTCAACCATAGAAAATACAGCAATTATTGGAAACTTCAGGAAAGTTTTGTAAATTCCTCATCATTTTTCAATAAGCCTTGCAAGAAAATTGCCTGGTCGTTATTAGTGGCGTACATAAAAAAGAGATGGCCCCATATCAAAAATCAAAATGCGCATTTCATCATGATGCCGGGTTGTGCATTCCAGGACAGAACGTTTGTTGCCCCCTCCACCCATTTCCATTACACTTGGGCAAAGTTCTCACCCCGTAGCAATGGGATGAGACCACCCAGGGCTTGTCTCTCTCTCTCTCTAATGGCCACATAGTAGTCATATGGACCTACTCAATGGTATATACCGGTGTAGTCAAGTTTATCTGATAACGTTCTGCAGCGTGATATCAAAGAACAAAAGCCATAAAAAATGTATTGAAAAAGTAAAGTTAAAGTTTATTGACACGGTGTATTTAATGCGTTAAAAGTCAAGATAAACATGGCTACATCTGTACTCCCTTGACGGTTTAGTAGTCGGTACTGTAACAGCTCCTGGATTCTTAAAGGGGATCTCTGCTTTGGACAATCTCTTCTTGTTAGAAGAATTCCTGGACAATGAGCTGATTTCAAAGTGTTGCGCTGCTAAAATCCCCAGCGATCAGTTGTTAAAGTGGGGAAACCTGGCAGTAAGTGTTTCATTTCCCTGCAGTGCCACCACAGGAGAAATTAAGCATTACATAGTGTCCAATAAGCTGTCTGTGTAATGGCGTTATAGTAATCATGATAATAGTAACAATACTAATAAATATTATAATAATATTAAATAATACGAAGAAGTAATAATAATAGTAGTAATAATAATGGTAGTTGTAATAATATTATTAATAATAGTAATTTTTATTATTAACATTGTTATTTGCACTGTTTATGATTAATATTTGCCTTTAGTCATAAGTTAATGATATAAAAGAAAATAACAAAGCCCCAAAAAAATGTAAAAATGATAGATAATAAAAAATAAAATCCACAAGGAGCAGCTTTAGTTTATTGGCTACAGCTTCATTTTTTTTTCTCATATAAAATGTTCCCTCAGTTTAGAGTTTCTGGCTGGAAGTTAGAGATCTAATTATACTGGAATTTTGTGCGGTTCCTTTTTCTGTGAACACATAAATGTCAGGCACATTTAATGCTGTAGTTTTTTACTCCCATGCAAATTTAAATAAAATCCAATATGATTTTTAAATTCTAATTTTCATGGAAAACTCATAACATGAGCTCTCAAAATAAATAAAAAAAAAAAATATTGTACTGGAAATGCCATTCCCGTTTTTAATTTAAACTCAAAGTTAACAACTAATTTCATAAAAGATAATGTCATTTAATCTTATTTATAATTAGGTAATATTTTTTATAATTTTGTACTTTTTAGAATTTTTTCTTTTTTATATACTTGCATATTTTTCTATTTTTGTATATATTTTTTTGATCATTTTGTATATTTTAGTTTATATAATTTTCATGCCAATTTGTAGATAAGGATCAAAGGCTGAGGAGGAGAGACCTGATGGTAAAAATAAAAATTGGTAAAATGTGCTACCTTTTTGGTGACTGTCCTCAGTTCCTAGCTGTATCCCTTAATTTGCCCCTTCCCCACCTGGTCTAAAATGCTTTGTACACACTAATTTCAGAATCTGGAAGGTGTACTTTTCAACATTTGCATTGGAAATCATTGGACATTTGAAAAACCTGCCCCCGTGCCATACCAGAACACACCCAAAACTAAAGGAAACGCCCATTTAGTGTTACATTAGCATAAGCTCCTCCCCTTTTAAAGGACCGTTTGCAAGTATGCATTTTGGGTAAATGAAGAATACTGTGATATATTCAGACTATTTTTACCCAAAAGTTAACATTTTTATAGTAATGAATGGATACTTTATTACCAAAGGGTTGAGCCCCACTGCCCTTTCATTCTGCTGACTGGCGGGGGTAACAACAGTTGGACTCCAATGATCACTTATTGATGGTCTATCATAAGGAATGGGCATCAAGAATAAAGTCCCCTTTATAATTTTATTTTGGGGTTTCTTCCTGAAGGTTTTTTACTCATACCATTGAATTTTATATACTATGAACATCAGGAATATCTGAAATCTGGCAGCGATCAAGTGGATTACAGGAGTTTTAAAGAACTTAGAAGTCTCTTGATGTTTCTTGTTTCCTTACATATCGTCTGCTGTTAGGACATAGTGTATACTATATTTGCTTCTCTGGTTCCTGAGTAACTCATGCATGAAGAATACAGCTAGCTGTCTCAATGTAGCGGCACATCAATCGATTTACATCTCTAAGGAATGAGTGAAAGATGCCAAATCTGCAGTCATCGAAATAATCACCAGAAAATGAGCCAGAAAAAGAGTGTTTGGTGTTTGCCAACTGTCAGAATATTTGGAAACATGAAACTTGAAATTTTTGTAACTGTTGAAATATTTGGCAGCATCAGAAAATAAAATGGAAATATTATTAAAATGGATAATCTAGAGAATATCTATCTATCTATCTATCTATCTATCTGTCTGTCTGTCTGTCTGTCTGTCTGTCTGTCTGTCTGTCTGTCTGTCTGTCTGTCTGTCTGTCTGTCTGTCTATCTATCTATCTATCTATCTATCTATCTATCTATCTATCTATCTATCTATCTATCTATCTATCTATCTATCTATCTATCTAGGTTTATCTATCGTATTGTATCGTATCTATTTATCTACATCATATCTATCTATCTATCTATCTATCTATCTATCTATCTATCTATCTATCTATCTATCTATCTATCTATCTATCTATCTATCTATCTATCTATCTAATATCTATGTATCTATCTATGTATCTATCTATGTATCTATCTATCTATCTATCTATCTATCTATCTATCTATCTATCTATCTATCTATCTATCTATCTATCTATCTATCTATCTATCTATCTATATATCTGTCTGTCTGTCTGTCTGTCTGTCTGTCTGTCTGTCTGTCTGTCTATCTATCTATCTATCTATCTATCTATCTATCTATCTATCTATCTATCTATCATCTATCCATCCATCTATTTATCTGGAAGGTATACTTTCATACGTTTCGACATTTGATAAACCCGCCCCCATTTCATACAAGAACATATCCAAAACTAAAAGAAATGCCCATTTAGCGTACCATTAGCATAAACTCATCCCTTTTTGTAGGACTATTTGCAAGTATGCACTTGGGGTATATGTGGATAGCACAAACGCGATGTGAATGGGGCCATAGTTATGAGACACAAAACCCGCTGACACTGAACCCGTCAGTCCTGCTAATCTGACAGATACAGACTGCACAGTGTACATACCTAGTCCCACTCCCAGCTGAGAAGTGGTTAGTATCCAGTCTAGGCAATGCTCTGTGTGCTAAACAACCTGGACTGCAGACTGATACATTGTAGCAAACTACCAGTGAGATTAATGCAGCTGATGATGATGTGTTTAGCTCACAGAGCATTGCCTAGACTGGAAACAACTCACACTTCTCAGCTGAGAGCAGGACAAGCTATGTACAGGGTTTGCAGTCTCTGAATGTGAATAACAGCGTCCTCATTCACTGACAGCAAACTTATACCTTGAAAATGGTGAGGAATTGAAACAAAAAGTATATTAGAAACTTGTAGAACCTTTTATTTATATAGTGATGAATCTTTATTACCAGAAAACCGGAAACCACCTTTAAAAGAGGTTGATGTCATGACCCTGCTGATCGCTAGGGGTTAAGCGGCAGCTGTGTCAGGAATGTGTCACTTAGTCTCCTGTCAGCTATGCTCAGTTTTTTCCATGGATGGCCGGCCATTGGCTACAAAAATTGACATTGTCCACGAAAACGGAAAAGTATTTATCTTTCTTTTGCTTTTTATGTCGTTGCTGCCAGAAAAGTCTTCGCTTGCACATTGTTCTGTACTTTCCGGCAGCCAGAAGTCATAGGTTTACAGCAGTCTGTCATTCTGTTGTGTCAGAGATGGTTTGATCAGCAAAATTCACCATTAAATTACTTCAAAGGCACCAAACAAGTCTCGGCTGTTGTGGGATAAATCCTATTTTTTCTCATTATGGAATGTATGGCTGGTTCTTTGTATCCCGGAGAGCGCTGTTATTTCAATTTAGCATTCTAAGAAATGCAAAGAAATGTGATAAAAGGTCTGAGAATGCGCTATTTAATGTCAAAATGACAGATGTTTCAATTACATCGACAGGGCTGTTTCTCCTTAAAATAGGTACCAATGAAAATTTGATGAGATTTTGCTATTCCTTTTTATACTTATCATTTATAATTGTGTTTTATAACACTATAGTCATTAGAGGAACTCCTAATTTTAAGACATGAGTCGTCTGTCTTAATGGGACAATAGTATTCATAAAAATTCACTATTAGGTGAGTCTAAATGAGATGAGATGACATAAATGATGTGGACTTTTTTTATAACCTTTTTTTTTTTTACTAATTTGTGCCGCAACTTGGTACAGGAATTGCACAAGCGATAATGGTGAGAGATGTTTATTTAAGAAAATTGTACTTACTAGAAGGCTTCAGGTCAATACACAAACAACGGTGGTGCTTTTTGTTCGAAACATCTATCGACAATGCCCGTTGTGGTAGAGAATCTGTCACCCATTGGGTATCTGTGGGTACCTGATGGCTCAGAGCGCAATATTTATACATGTATACTGGTATAATAATGTGCACAACCATTTTTTGCTCGAGGGCCACAATGTCTAATTGTCTAGATATATTGAGAGTCTATAGCATAAATGTCTCATAGATGGGGGTTCCTCCTCTGGGACTTTTAACCTTTGGAAGAATGGGGATCCTCTGCTCCCCCTTTTAGCACTCCAGAGAGGAGAGGAGGAGTCAAGGTGGCCATACATTAGCACAATTCTCCCAGTTACTCCCATAAACTACAATGGAGACACATTCATGTATTGCCAAATCTCCACCTCATCTTGTGCTCTCTGGAGTGCCAAACCAATGGAAGTCTGCAAATATGAGGGTGCCGGGGATGGCTGGGGACCACGCAGAATGGCATCACGGCTGCATGTGGCCCCTGGGCTGCAGGTTGTAGACTCCTTGTATACAGATACTAATCATTACTAAAAAAAAATTTTTAAGTTGACCAACACACATCCTAGACAGAGTATCAGGAGCCGTCTGCCAGGTCATATATGACCTACAGATGTATCAGCCGCCAAATTGACTGCCGGTGCGCTATATTAATAGCATATTTACGCTATTTGCCTTGCACAGCCATCCTCATTCAATATGAAAGCCATAGCGCGCCATGACAGTCAAGTTGGCGACTGCTATATCTGTTTATTATAAGGTGTCTGCAATAAACATCATCACTTGGTGGTTAAGCTAAGTTGGCTTAAAGAGGTATTCTCAAGTCATTTATGGCATGTCACAGGATATCAACAGAAAGAGATGACTAAGGGGGCAGAGTCTCCTGAAATGTCGCGGTGAGGTGAGGAGGCATGAGAATGGGAACTCAGCATTTTCGGTTTCGAAATAAAGACGAAACTGAAAAAAAATAAAAGGGCCGAAACTTTTTCAAACGTAACGACTTGCATCGTGAGTACGTTATTCCAATTTTAAGCCTGATAAAGGCACTTTTGCTGAGCATATCCTGCTATAATTGATTGCTGGTCATTGTCCACAGGATATGCCATCAATGTTTGATAGGTGTGGGTTCCTCCGCAACCTTCGTCCAGTCTGGTGTGATAGGTGTGGGTTCCCCCATAACCTCTGTCCAGTCTGGTGTGATAGGTGTGGGTTCCTCTGCAACCTCCATCCAGTCTGGTGTGATAGGTGTGGGTTCCCCCACAACCTCTGTCCAGTCTGGTATGATAGGTGTGGGTTCCTCGCTCCGCAACCTCCATCCAGTCTGGTGTGATAGGTGTGGGTTCCCCCATGACCTCTGTCCAGTCTGGTGTGATAGGTGTGGGTTCCCCCGCAACCTCTGTCCAGTCTGGTGTGATAGGTGTGGGTTCCCCCACAACCTCTGTCCAGTCTGGTGTGATAGGTGTGGGTTCCCCCGCAACCTCCGTCCAGTCTGGTGTGATAGGTGTGGGTTCCTCCGCAACCTCCGTCCAGTCTGGTGTGATAGGTGTGGGTTCCTCCGCAACCTTCGTCCAGTCTGGTGTGATAGGTGTGGGTTCCCCCACAACCTCTGTCCAGTCTGGTGTGATAGGTGTGGGTTCCTCTGCAACCTCCATCCAGTCTGGTGTGATAGGTGTGGGTTCCCCCACAACCTCTGTCCAGTCTGGTGTGATAGGTGTGGGTTCCCCCGCAACCTCCGTCCAGTCTGGTGTGATAGGTGTGGGTTCCTCCGCAACCTCCGTCCAGTCTGGTGTGATAGGTGTGGGTTCCCACACAACCTCCGTCCAGTCTGGTGTGATAGGTGTGGGTTCCCCCACAACCTCCGTCCAGTCTGGTGTGATAGGTGTGGGTTCCTCCGCAACCTCCGTCCAGTCTGGTATCATAGGTGTGGGTTCCTCCGCAACCTCCGTCCAGTCTGGTACAGCATCTAGACTAAAAATGAATTGAGAGGTGGCCGCCCATGTGCACAGCTCTCTCTTTATTCAGTTCTATGAGAAATAAAGAAACAGCTGTGTACGAATACATAATATCCTCATACATCTCATATATCATGTATTTAAAAATTTTCAGGGTTCATTAGTCTTCCTTCTACATCTCCCATCCCCAATCTTGGACCGCATTGCATACATTTGGTGGACACTTGGGGAAAACATAATCCTTTCTAGGATAAACATGGGCATAACTATTGGGAGTTGCAGTCACACAAGGGCCCTGGTGGATGAAGGGGCCCAAAGACCCCTCTTAAAGATAAGAAGGCAACAGTATTTTAATGGGGACAAGGTAGAAAGGGGGAATTTTACAGATTTAGCATTGGGGTCAAGGAACTTTGAGTGTCTCCTGGATTCTGCTGGGCCGTGTGGTCCCATGCCAAACATTTGGTGGATCACTGGTGAAAAAAGATGGATAAGGGCTTGTACAGTTTAGGTCCCCATGGGATGACTAATGGGCATCAGATGAGAACTGACAGGTGAAGATGGGCCCATTTGGAATAATTTCCCTGGGCCCCGACAGCAATACTACCTGCACTGTCCTGATTACAGGCGTATGACAATAAGTACTCCATTATGCTTTTGCCTTAAAATCAGTTGACTCCCTATGTTCTTTCTCAACCTTAACGCTAATCCTAATATCTTATTGACAATTAATTCAAACCTTCTAATTTTACTCCTTCTGATTAAATCTATTGTCCCAATTTCTCAAAGATTGTGATCGCTAACTGTAGCAGTTATCACTCTATAGATGACAAAACTTTTGCTGGTCTACAAATTGGCCACCGTGTCAAGTGATGTGTTGTATGGATGACACAGAAGACTAGTGGGGGAAATGTTGATTATTTTTGGATTTGGTACACATAGAACTTTATTTTTAGGGGGCGGAAACCCCGTTATGAAAGTAAAAAGATGATCTTGCTCTTCAGTTGGAAACTTTCTAGAGACATAAATCCCAAAATGTTGTTGTAATGGAAATTTTTGCTTTTTGTATTATTTTTGTCTTCCTTTTAATGAACCCTAAACATTATTTTCAAAAGTTTAACATCATCAACCATCTAGACAGTAACCGGTTGTTATAGAAACTTCCCTCATCATTTCCAGAAACAGTTCTGTGCACACTTCACGCAATGCAAGATTTCAGGTAGACGTTAAAGTTTTTTTGCATATTCTTTATATTTTGCACTGAAGAGATGGCTGGAGCAATATTATATTTCTCAGTTTATGTTATCTTAGAGATTCCAAATGCTAAAATGTCACGACTATCGGTCCTACAAATTAAGGATAAAGTTAATAAAACATGAGGATTTGTTTTTTCCTACTTTGGTTTGGCCAAAAAAAAACAAAAAACACACAATTTGTCAAGTTCTGCAGGTTTTGCTTTAACTTATATACTTTAATGTGTGAGGACGTGTTCTATCATCAAAAATCCCAAACTTAGGCCCAGTCACATATACGGCTGTAACGGCCGCGGTCGCAGACCACAAACTCCTCTCATCCTGCCAACGTCTTCCTCCCTGGAGATGCCAGCACATTCGGCCATCTTGTCCTCATGCCAGCTCATTCCCGGCCTTAAAGGGCCAGCGTGCTCACATGTTAAAATTAACTAATTACTCCCAGATCACCCTGCCCTTTCACTCCTTGCCTGAGCGTTGTTTGTATTCCTCTGTTAGGTCCCTTAGTCGTATCCTGTTCCCTGTATTCCCGTGCCCTGCTAACTGTATCTTGTATCCCGTGCTGTATTTTTTCCTGTGCCATCTCTAGTGTTGGAGTCATGTTGTGCCATCTACTACGCCTGCTGACTTACACCCCGTCTGGTGTCATCTGCCATGTTTTGCATCACCTGCCGCCAAGGTCCCATCTGTGCCTAAGCCATTGCTACTGTCTGGACTATTACAGGTACCCTTGTGCTCGGACTTTATAATTGACTTTGTAGACTGTTGTTTGGCCAGCTGCTACCCCGCTACGGCGATGTGGCCTAGTGGGTCCACATACTTACTGGTCGTGACAACGGCCCTCCTTTTGTATTACCCTACGGCTTAGTACATAAATGCTAGAGGGAAACTGATCCCAAATCTAATCCCATAGTTTCAGTCCGGAGCAGTTGTGTCATAGTAGGTATCAATTTTGTCTGGTTCGGGTGCATTGGACCTGCTCCCAAACCAGACAGAGAAACTTCTCAATCTGGTTTAGGGGAATATCTGCCGCACAGTCCTAATAATTTTAACAGAGCACCAGAGGATGATGGGAGTAGTGTACCTTATGTTTTGGCACCCACTGTTCCCACCCAACTGGGAACCTAAACTGCCAAGGGCTATATGTAGGTTAGCTATATGTGCGGCGCAGGGGAGCAGTGTTGTGCCGCAGTGCCCCTAATGCTAGTGACAGTTACGGTGCCCCCATAACAGTGACATCCACTGTGCAGCTAATATAAGTGTCAGCCACGTTGTTTTCTTGATGATCACCGCCCTTATTTATGTCTTGTCCTCAACCCAATCGTCTTATTGAAACAAAAGGGCCAATTTACGCCTGCCTGCATTATCCAGGATTCATTATTCCATTACACCTTATACTTTAAGATTCTGTGTAATCTGATGATCTTGAAGGTTTCTCACCAGATCAGAAGAAGTCATAATTACTCTCCAGGTCCAACAATTACCTTCTTGCTCTTTTGATTTAGAAGAAGTCATAAGCAAAATCCCACTGAGGTTATTGCCAATTAGTCCCAATGAAGAACTTATTAATGAGCCAAATTAGGACGATAAGAATTAATTCCTGGATTCTGATAACTAGTAACAATCCTTTTATTTCAAAATGGCACCAAGTGCTTACATTTAAAGGAGAAAAATAGGCATGACATGAGGTGGGCACATAGGGTTTGCCTTACGCTGGGTGGTGCCCTGTGCGGTACCTTTGGCCCTCCCATATGCTGTACTGTCAAACAGTATACAAATAACCATACCAAACAATTCTTAATAATAAGCGCCAATTATGATACCACATAACAGTACAGATGTAGCCAGCTTTATCTTGACTTTTTACGCATTAAATACAGTGTCAAGCAATGTTAACTTGACTTTTTCAATGGCTTTTGTTGTGTGATATCACACTGCAGCAAGTTATAAGAGTCAAGATAAAGTTGGCTACATCCATAACTTACATTAGCCAAATAACAATGTGCTGCCAAACACTTCTAGTGGTGGCTTATCTCACGTGAGAACAAAGGAACGGTTATGTTGAAATCCAACTTGCCCGATCCCTCTTGCCCGTGATATCTGCCATCGGGTGAGAGTCGGGACACCCCTATACACATTAGATGTCGGTCGGTCTCGTCAAACTCGGCTTGTTAGGTCGACTTATATCTAATGTGTATGGACATCTTAACCCTTGATTCCTCTCATCTCCTTGATTCATAGGCTTTGCTTAGCCAGAAAAGAGCAAGAATGGGTTTTAAAGCCCGACGCAGGAGGATTATGTTGAACGTTTCGGCAATGGAAGAAATATCTCTACAATTTGTTGTTGAAAAATGTAAATTCCTAAAGTCATGGCCACACTCTTTTTGACTACAACTCTCTAAATCCAGGCAACATCGAAACACTGATCATGACTTACTGTTTTGATGACGAATTGCCTTGTTGGCCTTCGGGATATGGCTGAATGCCAGCAAATACTGTATGGAGATTTTTGACAAGAAAAGTCTAAAGAGAAATATGGGAAGCCAAACCTGTGCCAACGCTGGACATGAGGCTTGATATTCAGTTGTCTGAGAATTTTTATTAACATCTCACTTTTACAAAACGGCTCCAATAGATTTAGGATAAGAAATATTGTAGAAATCTTCATTGGCAGAACTAGTTTGTAAAAAAACATTTTTTCTTAAAGAACTACTATCAACTTTTGATTCAAAAAGTTGTTCTCCTTTGGATTATGTGGCACTTTGCTATCTTGATCTTTCTCCTAATTGTCTAGCCACCAATTTAGTGCCTCTTTTTGTGGCGGTACCTTATCTCCATATCCTTTATCGGTTGTGGTGCCACAAGGCTGTGTACTGGGCCCTTTTGCCTTTTGCAAGTTCATCAGTGACTTTGGCTACCAATATCACTACTACTCCAAATTTAGACATCCCTACATCTCTTCTAACCTCTCTCCTTCGCAGTTGGTGTTTCTCCTGTTTCCTCCATAATGTCTACCCGCTATCTCAAACTTAATCTAGCTAAAACACAACGTTTATTTTTCCCACCTTCAACTTACACACTAACATCTGATTTTTTCATATCTGTCATCAACACCGTAGGTGTCTCTACCCCATGCCGGTCTTATCATCCACCTGTCATATTATTCTTACATTAAGAAAATCTTCAAATCCTGCTACTTTCACCTACAAAACTTCTTGTATTGGCCCCGTTCTTGAACTAATGGCAAAAACTCTCATACAAGCTCTTAGTATCTATCTCCTTGACTATTGTAAATTGCTACTAACTGGTCTCCCTTTGAATAAGCTGGTTCCACCGCAATATACAATAGTGGCAGGACGTGACCCATAATCTAAAAAGTAACCTTTATTGGATTTGTTTAAAAAATAAACACCCCGGTGTGAAAGTTTTTAAAATACAATTCTGACCAGAGTCTCAGGACTGTATCCACTAGTCCCACTTTCTGTTTTCTGTACACTAGGGACCGACTAACATCTATACAATTCCCACACTGGCCTGGACCCTGATCACAAGTCCTCTTGTCTGTGTGGAAGTTGTAGACCTTTCCTCTGTATATGTTGGAGGCTTCTGGTTTAGTATATCTAAGAATAGTAAAATGATAGAGGAGGCTTTCAATACTGAAGCGCTTCTCCTTTAAGCTTTCAGACAGTGCTCACTTGAATTATCATTTCAAGTAGGGTATCAACTTGTTTGGCCTTTTCCATACGTACCGATGTAGCCATCTTTATCTTGACTTTTAACACATTAAATACACAGTGTCAGGAAACTTTAACTTGACTTTTTCAATGTTTTTTCAATGGCTTTTGATGTGTGATATGAAGCTGCAGCAAGCTATCAGGGTCAAGATGAACTTGGCTACATCTGTAGTTATCTACTCAAAATGATAAACAAAAAGTTGCTAAACTATTAACTTTCTGAACTTTGACGCGCACTTACTGCATGTGTTTGACTCATGGGAACCACTATCATAACATTGTATTACTTACCATCTGTATAGCGGTCGAAGATTCTTATATACAGCTCCAAATCACCAGCATAGAAATAGGGAGAACATATTAAGAGTGGGGTCTGATACAACGCTGGAATAAAATGTGCCTAATTTATGGAGAAGCGCACGTCACTTAATAAATTAGGCGCATCTTTGGTCGTCCGTGCGCCAGAAAGGCAAATCTAAATATCATTGAGAGGACAGAAAACACATAATAGGAAAGCACACACCCAAAAATAATGAGAATACAAATTTTATTCGATATAAAAAGTTAAAAACATCTAAAACAAGACACAAAATCAAGGTAATATAATACAGGTGTCAACAATATATAGACGTTGCATAAGCAGCTATGATGAGGACAAACAAATCTGTAGGTCCAGTGGTATGAATACAATAGTATAAATGACAGAACAGAAATAACATATAGCTAAATACATGCTACACTAGCTTTATAACATATGTAAAATATAAAAAGTGCAAAAAAGTGCAAAAGAACCAGAGTGTCTTGTATGAGCACCAAGGACAAGCTTGTGCCTCAACAATGGGACATCATGAGTACGAGACAAGTTCCCAAAAAAAAGATGGACCGAGATCAAATACAAAAATAATATATAAAAAAATGTAATAGATAAATAATATATATGGTTGTATGCTATAAAAAGCAACAGTACACAAGACCTGAAAGAGCTGCAGCCTGGAATATGCGCAAGGCTATGAGCCAGAGTATATTTGCTTTATAATTAAGAGTTCTGGAGTAAATTATAGTAAATTTGTTGGGGCCTAGAAAACCACGCCCCTTCTACTAAGCCCCACCCACTTTTTAATAAAGTGGTGTGAGCAGCGCAAATCCCTCAAAAGTCACAATTTAGATTTTTTTATGTGCAAAGTGTGAGGGTATGTGCACACACACTAATTACGTCCGTAATTGACGGACGTATTTCGGCCGCAAGTCCCGGACCGAACACAGTGCAAGGAGCCGGGCTCCTAGCATCATACTTATGTACGACTCTAGGAGTCCCTGCCTCGCTGCAGGACAACTGTCCCGTACTGTAAACATGATTATACTACGGGACAGTTGTCCTGCAGCAAGGCAGGGACTCCTAGCGTCGTACATAAGTATGATGCTAGGAGCCCGGCTCCTTGCACTGTGTTCGGTCCGGGACTTGCGGCCGAAATACGTCCGTCAATTACGGACGTAATTAGTGTGTGTGCACATACCCTCAGTTTTGAGACATTTGCAACTTTTCTACACCAGAAAATTGGCATTCAAAGAATAATAAATGTCCCCATAGACTTAAAGAGGCCCTGTCACCACATTATAAGTGGCCTATCTTGTACATGATGTGATCGGCGCTGTAATGTAGATTGCAGCAGTATTTTTTTATTTAGAAAAACAATCATTTTTGACGGAGTTATGACTTATTTTAGCTTTATGCTAATGAGATTCTCAATGGACAAGTGGGTGTGTTTTACTTTTTGGCCAAGTGGGTGTTGTGGAGAGAAGTGTATGACGCTGACCAATCAGTGATCAATCAGTGACCAATCAGCGTCATACACTTCTCCCCATTCATTTACATAGCACATAGTGATATAGCTATATCGCTATGTGCAGCCACATACACACACACTAACGTTACTCCAGTGTCCTGACAATGAATATACATTACCTCCAGCCAGGACGTGATGTGTATTCAGAATCCTGACCACTTCGGTAGTGAATATAACAGTTTAATTAAGTAGGTGGGAAAACAAAGCCCAATGGCAGATCAGATTATGGGAATATTCAAAGCACTATTGTGTTGACATTGTGTAAAATATTGACCTAACCGTTTTTGATGTCTTCGTTGTATGAAGGCGTGTGACTAAGGGTATGTTTGTCTATGGGGAGAGCACAGACTTAAGGTCCTTTTACATTGGCCTATTTTGGCAAGTACAACGAGCGCTGATTAACGAGACAGCTCATTGATCGGCGCTCATTTGCTCCTTTCTCAAGGAGCTAGTATGGAGACAAACGATCATTACTCCGATTGCTCGTCCCCATACATTTCTGTCATGTCGGCAGCGCGTCTCCCTGTTTACACCAAGAGATGTACTGCTGACAACGATATTATTTTGGCCATTTAAAACGATACAATCAGCCGATAAACAAGCGTTTGTTCGTTCTACAGCTGATCGTTGCCCTGTTTACGCAGGGCAATTATCGGGAACGAGTGTCCTGTGAACGCTCGTTTGCCCGGTGTAGAAGGGCCTTTAGGGCCCCTATACACAGCAGATCCCTGCCTACGATAACGACCTGTCGATCGGCACTCGTTTGCTCTATTTACAAGTATCAATGATCGTCGCTATATGGGGATGACCGATCGTTAATACGATCGTTCATCCCCATAAAGTTTGCATGTTGTCGTCAGACTATCCCCTGTTCATACGGGAAGATGTGCTGACGACAAACAATTTTTTTTTTATAGCGGAATACAAGATCCAATGGGTAGTGTCGTATAGTTCAGGCTACTGCTTAGAAGTAGAAGAATTGTCAGTAATGTGACTGATTGATGCTTTCACCCGGGAGACGGTTAGCTGTTTAAAGCCGAATGTCATCAGGTAGAACCCATAAAAACTCTCCCGTGGAAGGTAATATTACTATAGAGCTGATTTTTGTCACAACAGGTTCTTGTGTTTGCTGACTGCTGTAGTCATAAAAAAATGACATGTCAGATAGATTGTTCTTGGGGTGTGAAGTCGTCTCTAATGTCAGGATTCTCGGCTTCTCATTAGACTTTTCTCTAAATGTAACGTTAGAAAAAGTTTTTTTTTTGCTAACACAGCAGATTCCTGGCATGCTAGTTATTTGTGTCTGAAGCCCTTAGTAATGACAAGGCAAACACAAGGGAACGGAATATCATTCCATCGTACGATAAGCTGCAATAGAAATACAAAAGTGCAAATCCTCTACATTTTCCTAATTGGGATAATATATGAGGAATTAGTAAAATTATTAGTGTTCCAGTCTCCCAGGATAATGAAATTTCTAAAGTAATTTAAACAATACCTGTTTAGCTAATTATTAATTGGACCCATTAGGGTAATATAGGACACGTATTAAAAAAAAATATATGGAAGTTCTTAAAGGGCAAGAACACCTTCCTTGGTTAAAAAACAGCATCATTATCTTATTATGGCGCCCAAAAAAAGTCAATAGGGTTTAAAGGGTTGTACAGGATTAGAAAAACATGACTGTTTCTTCATAAAACAGTGCCACACCTGTCCGCTGGTTGTGTGTGGTATTGCAGCTCAGCCCCATTCACTTCAATGGAGCTGAGCTGCAATACAAAACACAACCCAAGGACAGGTGTGGGGTTAATTCTGGTAAAAAGCAGACTTGTCTTTTCTAATCCTGGAAAAGCTCTTTAAGAGATGGACAGAAAACTATTTAGATGCAAGTAAACATTTCTTTTTTTGGGACCATGCAAGATTGATACCATTTTTGGGTTGTCTATATGGTGATAGATTTTTACAGATTAATTAAACGTAAAGCTTTGAGAATCTGTCACTGTAAGTAATTCATGCATTATAATAATTTGTAAGGAAATAATAATGGTAAAATCATTGATAATATATGTGTAATACCATGCCTGACCACATGGAATGCTATAACCGAAATATGTTTAAAGGAGTTGTCTTAGATAATTAAAAAAGATCAGTTTTTTCACCCCATAAACAGCACCACTCTTGTCAGAGGGATGCGACTGGTTTTGCATCTCAGCATCATTACCTACAATCGGGCTGAACTGCAATACTTGACACAGCCCATGTACAAAAGTGGTGCTGTTTTGGGAAGAAAGAACCATTTTTGTTCATTTTGCTCAACCCTTTTAAAGTGGATGTCCAGCTGTTAAAAGTCGCTACTTGTAGGTAATGCTTACTCACTGTTTATCATCTAAAGCATTGTTGTTGCTTTTTAGCTATACTCCATAAGAATGTAGCATGTGCCTCTGCTTATCAAAAATACCCACAGAAAGTGTGAGGTAAGTCTGCTGTCTCTATTGACTGCTCTTTCTCTCCTCCATGCTTTACACTGCAAATCAGATTGATTGTTTTCCTCTAAGCACAAGTTCAGCACAAGATCATCTGAAAATCAGTACATAGAAGTGACATTTCATTTACAAGGACTATAAGCAGCTGAAACTAATAGCCCAGTTTGCTGTCCCTCTAATTTGGTCCTGCTTAATGGTAAGAGAAGAAAATTCCATATAAAGTGAAGAACTTAAAAAAAAAGATAGAAATTAAAAATTGTTCCAAAATGTATGTACAGATGTAACCACGTTTATCTTTACTCTGATAACGTGCTGCAGCGTGATATCACACTACAAAAGCCATTGAAAAGTCATTGAAAAAGTCAAGTTATAGTTTCTAGCCACTGTGTATTTAATGCGATGAGTCAAGATAAAGATGGCTACATCTGTACACACCACAGTATTAATGAGAATAAAAGAATAAATTGCAACCTCACACTTTTAATGTCAATATCCAGTAATCCTTTTATCTCCACACAAACCCTTCTGTCAATCGTATTTACCTGAGTTAATCCCTCACTAAACAATGTCTATAGGGCAGGATCCAGCATCAGGAGGAAGACCAAAATAACTGGGGTCTGAATAGGCATCGGATATAAGAAACAAAAGGTTAAATCCTAATCTGCCTGTAAATTTATCTCAGGTTCCATATTATGAGATCTTTAAGAAGCTGGTGGATGGATTGTCGCGCCTCAGGCTGAACTTGGCCTAAGAAGAGGAAAGTGTCTAATTAATACAGAATTTCTTATTTCATTTTTTTTTTAATTGTACGGAGATATAGTAGGTGGCGAAAATTAGACAAGGTTCTATGCTCATTCTTACATTAGGAATTTCAACAAATGAACGGTTTACCTGAACGGTATTTAGAGAGTCTATATCCGTGAAAGCAACAGAGCCCCCATAACAGAGTAAGCAATAGTGTTTCACAATAGTGATCGCTTCAGTGCCCCCTCACCAATGACGGTCACAGTTCAAGTAATGACAGCCACCAGTGGTGGAACTACAGTTAAAGCAGCTATAGTGGTGATGAGGTTGTCTGTGCCGCCCGGCCCGGGACATAAATGTTTTTAGAGCATTTATGTGTCGGGCCGGCGGCACTGGCCCCCTCATGCCTTGAGCTTCGCTAGCACCGGGCATCTGTGCCCAAGCCCAGTGCCAAAAATTAGGCCCAAAGGCCCCACATTAGGCCTGCAGCCAATAAGACACTGGTACAGGATCCCTGCAAAGGACGGTGCAATGATGTTACTGGATCGCGCTGGTCTGCGCAAGAGTCCCATCTCGGCCCCTGTGTGTGGTCATTTGCAGCACTATCTACAGGGGGCTGTGTGTGGCACTATCTACAGGGGGATGTGTGTGGCACTATCTACAGGGAGCTGTGTGTGGCACTATCTACAGGGGACTGTGTGTGGCACTATCTACAGGGGGCTGTGTGTGGCACTATCGAAAGGGAGCTGTGTGTGGTGCTATCTACAGGGGGCTGTGTGTGCCGCTATCTACAGGGGGTCAGTGTGTGGCACTATATACAGGGGATCTGTTTGTGGCACTATCTACAGGGAGCTGTGTGTGGTACTAGCTACAGGGAGCTGTGTGTGGCACTATTTACAGGGTGCTGTGTGTGGCACTATCTACAGGGGGATGTGTGTGGCACTATCTACAGGGAGCTGTGTGTGGCACTATCTACAGGGGACTGTGTGTGGCACTATCTACAGGGGGCTGTGTGTGGCACTATCGAAAAAGAGCTGTGTGTGGTGCTATCTACAGGGGGCTGTGTGTGCCGCTATCTACAGGGGGTCAGTGTGTGGCACTATATACAGGGGATCTGTTTGTGGCACTATCTACAGGGAGCTGTGTGTGGTACTAGCTACAGGGAGCTGTGTGTGGCACTATTTACAGGGTGCTGTGTGGGACTATCTAGAGGGGGCTGTGTGTAGCACTATCTACAAGGGGCTGTGTGTGACACAATCTACAGGGAGCTGTGTATGGCACTATCTACAGAGACTGTGTGTGACACTATCTACAGGGAACACTTAGTGGGGCACTCTCTACAAGGGGGGGAGGGGTAGATGATCAAGCCCTCCATGCCCCCTATTTTATGAGATCACATTAATATAGATCTACCATAAATCTATATTAATGGGATCAAATAAAATATGGAGGGAGGGGGGATGCATGCAGTGATAGATGTAACATAACAAAAACGGCCATACACACCCCTCCCTTTTACACTTTAAATATGGGCAAGAACAGATGGAAACTGTAAAGGATCTGCCAGACACAGCTTCTGTGTCGACGCCAGTGGTTAATCAGTCTGCATCTGCTCCTAGGTCTGATAGGGTGACTCGATCTGCTACCACTCAGGCTGGTAGGATGAGGAGTGGGAGAACCTATCACAGCCTGGCCAGACGGTTCTAGCTCCCACCCTCGGTCTATTTATACCTTCATTTGCTTCTTGTCTTTGCTTGTGATTCTCTCTTGTTTCCTGGCTCTGCTGTTCCAGCTATTACTATTGACCTCAGCTTCATTTTGACCCTGGCTTTACTGACTACGCTCCTGCTCTGTGTTTGGTACCTCGTACACTCCTGGTTTGACTCGGCTCGTTCACTACTCTTGTTGCTCACGGTGTTGCCGTGGGCAACTGCCCCATTTCCCTTAGCTTCTGTGCACCCTTGTCTGTTTGTCTCTCGTGCACGTTGAGCGTAGCGACCGTCGCCCAGTTGTACGCCGTCACCTAGGACGGGTTGTGCAAGTAGGCAGGGACTGAGTGGCGCGTAGATTAGGGCTCACCTTTCTGTCTCCTTACCCCGTCATTACAGAAACAAGTCCTTCCTGTCCCGGTGCTCTGAGTTTCAGGTCATATTTTTTATGAACTATTATGACTATGTAATTGCATAATTAAGTGATAATTTTTTTTTTATAATATCAGTGCTTAACTGTTTGTAATAACATTTTCATAACCCTGTAACTAAAGGTTAATAAGAGTACACTGGTGGCCTAGCTGTATTTTTTACATTGCACACAGAAGTGATACATTTCCTTTGTCCTTGGTTGTGGGTGCGGGGGGGGGGGGGGTTTGGCATTGAATGCTCGTGTTGGCAAAGATCACAAAAAGACCAACATCACTAGAACAGACGATTATGCTTTGAAAAAATTAAGGGAAAAAAGAAGACGGCGAACAGCAACAAGATAGTTGGATACAATCTCAGGAATTATGAACATGAACCTAAAAAGACTGAAGACTACAAGGGAAGACAGGACGTTCTTGAGAAAAGCTCCACATTGTCGCCAGGAGTCAAAAACGACAAGACAGCACTTTATAATAATATATTAATGCACATATTTATTTATACATTTGTATCACAATCGTTTCTGTTTTTTATAAAAAAAATAATATTAAAGGTTACATTTTAACCAAACAATATCCCTATCTATGATGACCATTCAGTGAAAAATAATATATTATTGCGGTACCATCTGGAGGGAACTTTGGATGTGGCATTAGGGCAACATGCACCAAATGCCAGGACAATCATTTTCCTAAAGAGCTTTCCCCGACCATGAACTGATACCAAAGCTCTCACTAGTAGGCCTCTCGTCGAACGTGGTCACAAACACGGCTGCTAACAGAAATATCTGGGTCTCATACAGGAAAATGCCAAGGGGCCCTGAACTTTCTATTATGTCCATCAACCCTCTTAAACCCTGTTATATACCTCTTGTGGGCACCGGAGGAAGACCGTTCTTCTCAAGCTCAGTGATTCTAAAATGAAGGTGAATAATATGACCATTGTACAGCCACTAAGATCCATACCATATATTAGTGGGTTCATAGGGTGGGGAAGAAAATAATAATATGGGTTCTGTGTATTTAGACTTATGAGAAATGACGGGCACCATGTTGGGAATCAGGTTTGCATCTTGTTACCTATTAAATAAAGCCATATTATTTTATAATTGAAACATTGTAAATTCCATGAAGTAGATAGCGGGTGGGTGGCAACTTAAAAGTGAATTAGGGCCCAATATTTGCCTTGGCCTCTGACAGCTGTACCACCTTAACTGCACTAATAGGGTCCTGGTCACGCAAAGTCCTCCAGAGTAAAGGCCCTTTTACACCGGCCAATAATCGGGCTAACGACCATTCACAGAATGCTCGTTCCCAATAATTGTTCTGTGTAAACAGGGCAACAATCAGGCGATGAACGAGCAAAAGCTTGTTCATCGGCTAATTGCATTGTTAGAAATGCCAAAAATATTATTGTGTAAACAGGAAGATGTGTTGCCGACATGACCGAAATGTATGGGGACGAGCGATCAGAGTCCTGATCGCTCATCCCCATACATAGCTCCTTGTGAAAGGAGCAAACGAGCGACGATCAATGAGCTGTCTCGTTGATGGGCGCTCGTTTGCACGGCTCACATCAGGCCGTGTAATACAACGTTTAGAGTCTTTCTTTGTAGAGGCTTCCTCTTCTACCTAGTGGAGGGAATCTTCACTAAGAAACCCGTTTCCCCCTCTAAGATGGCCGTTTTCTCTAATAGGGCATATGGACAGCGTTGTTCGATGGACAACACGGCTTTAAGTTTTCTTATTTTCTGTTCCTCAATCCAGTCTGCTCCAATCTATTCCTAACACTGGGGGTCCACTATCCAGGTCCAAGCTTTCATGAGTGGCATTTTTTGTCAAAAACATTAAAGCCAGGTGTACGACCTTACATAGTATGGAAAGTTTTGAAAGTTATATGAATGATCTAAATGTCTTTGCTCCCAGGTTCTAGAATCATCCATGCAGTTAATAATTATTAGATTTCCATATCTAAACATTGGGTAATGAGAGATATGAAACAAAAGCAAACACGTCGTCAGTATAAAAGTGTACGGCAAATATTTAACTAAGTGATTAAGAATCTTAACCCTTCTGTGATGCTCAGGATTTCTATTAACACAAGTGACCACAATTATGGGTATCAGTTTTTAGATCATACAGCTCTGCTTGGGAATGACTGAAGATATTCTCTGCTGCTTATATTTCTATGTACACATGTAGTAGAGCTGAGTTTGTCATGAAGCATTCTCTTATGTCCACCATGATTACTCAGTAGGTTAACCTTTCCCTGTAAATAGAGGTGGGAAATGACAATCTCAAGTCTGCTACATCTGGAAACAACTGGCCATGGTCTGATGGACAGGATATAAACAGGTTCAATTTAACGATTGCTAAAACTGTATGTTTAATGCGTTAATCGTCAAGTTAAAATTTGATACATCTGTATATAGCCACTATATATACACCTGGCGAACATACACCTATATGAATAGTATTTCTACAGATGTACTGTCTTCTGTTTGGGTCTTAAGGCTTCTCATTACAGTCCTTAGGACAGTCTTCATCCATCAAGATGCTGGTTGCCCTCATCTTCTTGACGCTCCAACTCTTCCAAGTTCAATGGTCTTTTTAATTTGCTGGAACTTCTCATAGTGGAGCTTCAGGTTGGTCATTTGTGGTCCAGATGGAAGGTTCACCTTGATTTGGGCAAAGATCCATCTTAAAGTCCACTACATTTCAATTTATTGTATGTTACTACATGGTTTATTCTATCCCAATGCTTTTTATTTTATATTTATTGTCATAGACATGACAGAGATAATATTCTTCTTCTTCTTCTTCTTCTTCTTCTTCTTCTTCTTCTTCTTCTCCTCTTTCTCCTTCTCCTTCTCCTTCTCATTCGCCTTCTTCTCCTTCTTCTTTTTATTCTCCTTCTTCTCCTTCTTTTTATTCTCCTTCTCCTTCTTTATTTCTTCTTCTTCTTCATTTTCTTCTTCATTTTCTTCTTCATTTTCTTCTTCCTCCTCTTCTTCTTCTTCTTCTTCTTCTTTTTCTTCTTCTTCCTCCTCCTCTTCTTCATTTTCTCATTTTTCTTCATTTTCTTCTTCTTCTGCTTTTTCTTCTACTTCTTCTTCTTCTTCTACTTCTTCTTCTACTTCTTCTTCTCCTTTTTCTCCTTCTTTTTCTCCTTCTTTTTCTCCTTCTTTTTCTCCTTCTTTTTCTCCTTTTTCACCTTCTTTTCCGCCTTCTTCTTCTTCTTCTTCTTCTTCTTCTTCTTCTTTTTCTTCGCCTTCCTCCTCCTCTTCTTCATTTTCTAAATTTTTCCTCATTTTCTTCTTCTTTTTCTCCTTCTTCTTTTTCTCCTTCTTCTTTTTTTCCTTCTTCTTTTTCTCCTTCTTCTTCTCCCCCTCCTCTTTTCCCATTTATTTTGTGATTCCATAAACTTGGATTAAAATGTTACTGTCATCTACTTTGCTACTTTTATTTACAACAGATGAGCGGTGCAGTTGATATCACACTAATCTATCATAATCTTATATTATACTAAGTCAATACTTAATACACACAGACAGATCATACGTAAGGAAGATCAAATCTTGTAGACAACAGCTGTGCTTTCCAAAATACATTACGGGGGAGCAAAAAAAGAGACGTAATCTTCAGACAATGCTTCATCAATGTTCTTTTTAAACAATGTTCCCTTTATAGTTAGATTTAAAATGTATGTTCTATTTTGTGCTCTTTGTCTTCTAAAATATCAGGACAGAAAAATGATGTTAAATCATACGTTTCTGTGCAAAGTAGCGCAGAAGTTTACCAATTATAAAGTCACTTTGGATGTTAACCCTTTCAGCAGGCTGCTGATGAATATCTCTGAATAATTTGCCTTTTTGGACATTTTATTGAATGCAAATTATTCAGAAGGAGGTGGTAGCAGCGATTTGCCACCTTAAGGAGATTGTCCTCTTTGGAGAATCAATTTTTGTTTCAAGGGTCCCCTGATTATAAGATAATCACAGGAAGTCCTACTCCAGCAACCAGCTGTAATCTGCTGAGAACCCTGGCAGCAAGTTTTCAATTCCGCTGCAGCGCCACCACAGGTGTAATGAAACATTACATGGTGCACATTAAAGAGGATCTGTTACTAGGTCATACAAGTTGAACTGGTTTACAGACCTGAATAGCGCTGACTCCCCGATTCCAGTGCTGATTTTCTTTTTTCCTAGACCCCTCCATTCAAGAGATATGGCCCACTGTTGTGTTGGCTCCCTCTATGCTAAATTTCTGTAGTCAGCCAACAGGGCGTGAACTACCCTCAAGCTGCCTCGTGCTAATTGGTCAGCATCAGAGGAAGGGAAGCTAGCTCCACCCTAATTGCTAACTGCAGAAAACTAGCATAGAAGGTGCCAACACAACAGTGGATAATATCTCTGGAACAGGGGGGGGGGGTTTAGGAAAAATAAAAAAAACTGCTGGAATCAGGGAGAAAGCGCTGGTCTGGTCAGAAAACCAGTTCAATTTATATGACCTAGTGACAGGTCCTCTTTAAAATTATCTGTCTTTTGTAATACATGGATGTGTCGGGCCCTCCAGAGAGAGAGAGAGAGAAAGAACTCAAAATGTCGTAGTAGGGTATTTGAAAATTTTTCCCAAACAAGACAAAAAGTAAAAAAAATTAAAAAAAAATGTCAAATCGCCTGTTTATTTTCATTGTCTTTCACCGACTTAACTGGTTGTATATAACAAAATAACTTGTGCAGGTATTTCCTTTTTTTTTTTATTTTTTTAAAGGGAAAGTTCTTTAAATAATCAGTATAATTAAAGATTAGACTAATGAGAACCATATCTGAAGCCGGTGGTGACCCTGACAACCAGGCAGTGTTGTCATGTGAGAGTCTGTATCGGAAATACTCTAACTGCACTTTAGTTTGCATTTGGAGTAAGTTCTGGGTGGTTCACTTGGTTGTCATCTTCCTGCCAGCAATAACTGTAAGAGGGCCCCCACCTACCATATACCATTTATAATACTGATGTCTTTTTGTGTGGCAAAGGGACTCGGTTATGACTGCTAACTCTGTACCCCCCCTGTAGCTACACCCCTGCTGCCAGCACGGGCTTACTCTGTGGTTTAGAAGCAGATGGTGGGGGATCTCAGGAAAAGCATTGTTCAGGTAATAGAAACTATGGGGACATGTATGTAACTACATAATGTTAGTTCAAATTAGATTTTTCCGTTTTAGGCCGGAATAAAGAAGATATTAATAGCAAAGTATATTTAAAAGTCTAAGATTTCTACATTAGTCCCTAAGATTCAATGTTAAATAGAATGGTCTGAAGATTTAAACCTAATAAATCTCTACTGTCTAATGGTGGGATTCTTGACTTTTAGACATTTTTTTCCAAAAATATATAGAATACATAACAGAAGTGCCCTTGTTTTTTTCTGTCAGACCCTTCTGGTTCTAGTGGAACTATATCTGGCAGCCCACAGAAAGTAGACAACATCATCTCCTCAATGCCATGAAGGAGGAGAAAGCAAGCATTTATTAGTAGACATTTCCTGTCCATGTCTTGCCCCTGTTTTAAATTATATTTTCTTTTAATTTTAATACATTATTCCTAAACTGCAGAGAAGAATGGAGAGGAGGCTAAAGGGCCACCATGTAGTTTGGTAAACAACAGAAACAATTCTTTGGCTCCCTGTTTAAAAGTGTTGACCTACTAGGACAACGTTTTTTCTTCTGAGATGATGACCATGGACCCAGGGGAAATGTTATATTACAAGGTGCCTATTGAAGTCAGTAGTAGACCATGATGGCTCTGTTCACATATACACTATGGCTTTTGTTCATACCGGAAGCCATAGTGTTATAATGAATCCATGGATCCAAAGAGGGTCCAACGGACCGTATTGACTTGTTTCTGTCTATAGTGACAGAACCTCCAAACGGAATGTTGGACTCATTTGTGAACAATGCTTTATACTTGATTGAACCAAGTCCTCCATAGCATGAGGTGCTCTTTGCAGTGACTCTTTGTCTGGCTGAAGAGGAAGGTCCTAAGTGGAACACCCCGATTTATGATGTACAGATGTCCTAATAGGGTATATGGGGAGGGTATATGGGGAGGGGTTGTTTTGAGTGAACAAAGCCTATAAATTAACATGCGGTACTGGACTTAAAGAGGCTCTGTCACCAGATTTTGCAACCCCTATCTGCTATTGCAGCAGATAGGCGCTGCAATGTAGATTACAGTAACGTTTTTATTTTTAAAAAACGAGCATTTTTGGCCAAGTTATGACCATTTTTGTATTTATGCAAATGAGGCTTGCAAAAGTACAACTGGGCGTGTTGAAAAGTAAAAGTACAACTGGGTGTGTATTATGTGCGTACATCGGGGCGTGTTTACTACTTTTACTAGCTGGGTGTTCTGATGAGAAGTATCATCCACTTCTCTTCAGAACGCCCAGCTTCTGGCAGTGCAGACACAGCCGTGTTCTCGATAGATCACGCTGTGACGTCACTTCCCCAGGTCCTGCATCGTGTCAGACGAGCGAGGACACATCGGCACCAGAGGCTACAGATGATTCTGCAGCAGCATCGGCGTTTGCAGGTAAATCGATGTAGCTACTTACCAAATGCAAACGCTGATGCTGCTGCAGAATCAACTGTAGCCTCTGGTGCCGATGTGGCCGACACGATGCAGGACCTGTGAGTGACGTCACAGATCTGCACTGCCAGAAGCTGGGCGTTCTGAAGAGAAGTGGATGATACTTCTCATCAGAACACCCAGCTAGTAAAAGTAGTAAACACGCCCCGATGTACGCACATAATACACGCCCACTTGTACTTTTACTTTTCAACACGCCCAGTTGTACTTTTGCAAGCCTCATTTGCATAAATACAAAAATGGCCATAACTTGGCCAAAAATGCTCGTTTTTTAAAATCAAAAACGTTACTGTAATCTACATTGCAGCGCCGATCACATGCAATAGCAGATAGGGGTTGCAAAATCTGGTGACAGAGCCTCTTTAAAGTGAGCCAAGTCTTCACGAAACATGGGAATTATTTAACAATTTAGCCATATTTTGGATCAAAGAAAGCAGCTATTGACTAAACTTCAAAAATAAATTAAAGGGAATGTGTCGCTAGAAATATATATATATTTTTTTTGTTAAACAGTTAGTATATAAATGATTACACATTGTACTAATTTTTTTTAATTTTTTCACAAGTCAGGAAATATTATAAATTAGATTCTAATTTATAACATTTCCATATGCTGGTCACTAGAGGGGAAAAAAATGGCAGCCCCCATAGAGAAGTAAAAGAAAGAAAAAAGTACAACACAAAAACACAAATAAATAAAATGTATTTTTTTTTTAAAATCAAACCAATTTTATTGATACAAACACAGAAATGAAATAACACAGTAACATTCACATTACAATTTTCCAACATCGTATACAATAGTGACAGCATATCATGAAATCCCCAACTTCCCCCCTTTCCCCCCTCCCCGCACAGCCCCCCACTATTTCTCCGCCCTTTGTTTCTAGTACCATTCCTGGTCAGAGCACTTTTCTCTTATCCAATTTACCCACCACCCCTTTTTTTGCTCCAGACTCTATCACCTCCAGTTCCTCAGACGACTCTCGCCCTTATTCTGCTTAGTTCAGGTGTCAGCACCTCAGGACAGGCCAACCATCTGCTCCATTGTTTCTCAAATTTTTTTTCCGTGCCCCTTTTAGAAAATATCTTATGCTCCATCAGGATATTATAGTTCAACATTCCTACAATTTCCCTCATCCCTGGTGGCTCCGCATCCAGCCAGTGTTTAGCAATGCATTTCCTTGTTTGGTATAATATCTTGGCAATTGCCAGGCTTGCCATTCTGTCACTTTCCAATTCTCCCACCGCTCCCAACAACATAACTTTAGGGTCTGCCGCCAATTCCCGACCATACACCTGCTTTATCAGATCCAATATTTCCCCCCATAGGGTCCTCTGGGCCTCACATGACCAAAACATATGCAATATGTCCGCCTTCTCTTCCGTGCACCTAGGACATTTAGCATCCGCTCTAATACCCATCTGTTTTAATACCCACGGAGTGCGGTACACTCTATGTATCAGGAAGAGTTGTGATCTCCTCTGCGCCAAACTGAGCGATAAGTGACATGTGGATGCTAATATCTCCTCCCACTCCTCCTCAGTCAATGGACCAACATCCTGTTCCCATTTCGCTTTTACCAGCACCATTGGGTTTCCCAGGTGTTTGGACAGTAAGCTCCTGTACGCCATTGAGATCAGGCCTTTGGTCGTGTCAGCCCGTCCCACATACTCTAGGACCCCAAGAGCACAGACCGTCAGGTCCACCACATGCGCCTGCGCCTGTAGGGCATGACGGATCTGCAAATATTGATAAAACATATTGTGCTCTAGTGGAAATAGGTCTTTCAACTGCTGAAATGATCTCAACCCATTATCATCATACAAGTGTTGTATTCGTCTAACCCCTGCCGATTCCCATTTTTGCATGCCCTCTAATTGGTATAATTCCCACAGGACCGGATTATGCCATAGGGGAGTATATTTGGTACACATTCCCACTAGCAGGATCTGTTTGCATTGCCACCATATTTTATGTATCAGGAGTAACGTTGGTTTAGCACTCGCCAATCTCTTAAAGGTATGCGCTTCCAGACCCTCTAGTGGGTTGAGTCCTCCCCCCAAATATGACAATAAACGCGCACTGGAGCCCCAAGTCTCTATGTCCTCCCATCCCTTAAATTGTTGGCTCTGGGCAGCCAGGTAATATATCCAGGCATTTGGCAGCGCTACCCCCCCCCCCCTTCGTCTTTGGGCAATTGCAATTTCTCCAATTTAATCCTTGGAACCCCTTTTTTCCAGACCAGATCCCGAAAGAGATTGTGCAATCGTCTGAACCAGTGTTTAGGTATCCATACTGGGGAGTTATGAAGAATATATAAAACTTGAGGCATAAGGATCATCTTGATTAGATTAGTCCTCCCCAGAGCAGAGAGCGGGAGCCTGTTCCAGGCATCCACCTTATGTTTCACCTTGAGCAGCAGTGGTGAAACATTCAAAGACATGTAGTCTTGGACCCTAGCCGTCACCTTAACCCCTAGGTACGTAAATTCAGAGACTATCGGAATCCGGAGTCCCACTCCAGTATCTACAATATTCACCGTGTCAAGTGGCATCAGAGCAGACTTGGTCCAGTTAATATTTAATCCCGAGAACTCCCCAAACCTTGTGGTCGTATCCATTACTACCTTCAGTGTATTCTCAGTGTCCGTCATATATATTAAAATATCGTCTGCATATAATGACATTTTTTCCTCCATTTCCCCATATTGCAAGCCTCTTATACGCTCCTCCTGTCTTATGAGGCACGCCAGTGGCTCTACCGCCAAGGCGAATAGTAATGGTGACAGTGGGCACCCCTGGCGCGTACCCCGGGCCAGTGAAAATTTCTCAGACATTGCACCATTCACCCGTATGCGGGCTGTAGGGGCCACATACAACAACTGTACCCACTTCACGAAGTTAGGGCCGAATCCCATCTTTTCTATTACCCGCCATAGGTACCCCCATGCTACGCAGTCGAACGCTTTTGCGGCGTCTAACGTTAGCACCGCCCTCCCTCCTTGCTCATCCGGTGTCGCCTGAAGATTTAAAAACAGCCGCCTGAGGTTGACAGCCGTCGATTTGGAGGGCATGAACCCCGATTGGTCTTCATGCACAACATGCTGTACCACCCTGTTCAGCCGCAGCGCCAATATCTTTGCCAAAATCTTGACATCCGATGTCAACAAGGATATTGGTCTGTAGGACTCCGGTAATTGACTGTCTTTCCCCTCTTTTGGGAGAACCACTATCGTAGCCTCTTATAAGGAGTCTGGTAGTTTACCTCTGTCAAAACTATCCTGCAAAGTACTCAAGTATTCTGGCGCTAGTTCCGTCCCATATTCCTTATAGATTTCCCCTGGTAACCCATCTGGACCCGGGGCTTTCTCATTTGCCATATCCCTTATCGCCTGTTCCAACTCCTCCAGTGAAATAGGGGCCTCCAAGCTTTCACGGTCCTCCCGGCCCATGGTAGGCAAATTAATGTTTCCCAGGTACTCGTCCAATTGCTGTGTGTCGTAATGCACTTTGGATGTATATAGGTCAGTGTAAAACCGCTGAAATATGTGCAAGATTTGCCCCGTGTCTGTCTCCACCCGCCCCCCCCTCCCCCTAAGGCCATGAATGAAATTATTACTCCCATGCGGCTTTGCCATCCTAGCGAGTATTCTCCCCGCCGCTTCCCCTTCTTCATAATATTGCTGTTTAAGGAATAATCGTTTATTATCCGCCATTGTTAGTTGGTGATTTTTTAACAACGTCTGTGCCTCCACCCAATGTCTAAGTGTCTCCTCGGACCCCTCTTCTACATGTCTCCCTTCTGTTTCTCTCCCTTCTGTTTCTGTCACCCGATCCTCTAAACTTTCTCCCAACTGCCTAGATTTAGTTTTAATTTGATTAATATGTTGAATGAATACTCCTCTCAACCATGCTTTCATGGCATCCCATAACACTCCTCGCGGCACTGACTCAGTATTAAAATGGAAATATTCTTTTATCAGGTTCCGTATTTCTCCGCCATCCATCAATCTTAACCAAAACGCATTCAGCTTCCAATTCCCGGGGTTCCTGGTATGCCTTACACCCACTTCCAGCGTCACCGCCATCGGAGAGTGGTCTGACAACGCCCTCTGTAGGTACTCTATTTGCGCTATGTACGGCACCGCTGAAGCTGAGCATGCTACCAAGTCTATTCGCGAAAGTGACTGAAATGTGGATGATGCACACGAGTACTGCCTCACCCCTGGATGTTTATCTCTCCAAATATCCCGCAGACCCAATTCCTCCATTAATCTTCCAAAGGCAGTCAGGTCTCCTCTTTGCCCTCCTCCTCCATGAAACCTATCCAACCCTTCAGACATCACTGCATTAAAATCCCCCATCACGATTAGCGGTACCTCAGGCCACCTGGAGAGTTTCTCCATAACTCGTTTCAGTACAGTGCTAGAATAAGGCGGAGGGATATACAATACTACTAGAATACACTCCCAATGATATATGGTACAGTGCACTCCCACATATCTCCCCTCCTCATCAGAAAAGGACGAATGACAGACAAAGGGAAGACTCCTGTGTATCAGCAAACTCACCCCCCTGGAATAAGTCGTATGAAAGGAGTGAAACCCATGTGCGATCCACACTCTCTGCAATAAGGATACAGATTCTCTAGTCAGATGCGTTTCTTGCAGCCCCACTATCAGGGCATTTTGCTGTTTAACCCAGTTAAAGATTGCCTGCCATTTCCTAGCTTCCCGTATTCCCCGGACATTCCAGGATAGACATTTAACCGATCCCATCAGGCGTCATATTTTTAAGAAATCTGTTACTACTCCAGCCTGCTCCAGTCAAGATATTAGGCCGTGCGTTCCCTCCCTCCTCCCCTCCCCTCCCCAACAAAACCTCCCCTCCGAAAAGGGTCAGAGCAACATGTACTGTCTCTCTTATCCAGCAGAAACGCACCATAGTGCGAACTTTTGACATGCCCTACTGGCATCTTCTCTTTGAACCGTTTAACTTTCTCACCACTTCCAGTGAGCGCTGGCTCCCACTGCTATTCGCATGTATTAAACAATCCCACACAATCAGCAGAATTTACAGATACATTAGGTACCCAGTAACAATGCCACAATAACATTGCCATCAGGTGCGGCCATTCTTGTTAAAAGGATACCACCCTGCTGTGTTTCAGACAAGGGTGTTCACACACTTCGGAGAACTGCATAATAACATATAATATGCTACAGTCCCGCAAACGCCAACATGGCTCCAGACTTCACCGCCCAGGCGGGCTTTCACGCATCTTCTTCTCCAGCCGGTCTCCGCAACCGTGCCTCATTGCTATCCAGCCATCTTGCAGCCTCTCTGGGGTTCTCAAAGAATGAAGCAGTCCCAAAAGCAACCACCCGCAATTTGGCCGGATACATCATGGAGTATGGTATGGACAAGTTCCTCAAACGATTCTTTACATCCCAGTATTGCAGCCGCTTCTTCTGTACATCCGCGGAGAAATCCGGATAAAAGGATATTTTGGCGCCATTGATGGAGATATCCTGCCGTTCCCTTGCCTTCCTCAGTATCTTATCTCTGTCCTTGTAGTGCAACAGCTTCACTAAGACCGGTCTCGGGGGCCTCCCCGGTGGTCCCGGTCTGGTAGGTACTCTGTGCGCTCTTTCAACAGCATATAAAGGAGACAGCTCTTCCCGGCCAAACTGCTCCAGCAGCCATTTTTCAAAAAACTCATCCGAGTTGTTGCCCCCCGTTTTTTCCGGCACTCCGATCAAACGCACGTTGTTTCTGCGTAGCCGATTCTCTAAATCATCCGCCTTAGCCTGCAGGGCCACCACTGCCAAGGACTGAGACTGCACATCCCGCCTGAGCTCCGGCAGAACATCTTCCACTTCAGACACTCTCCCCTCAATAACTGTGGTTCTTTCTGCCACTTTCTGTAAATCATTACGTAACAGCAGAATATCTTCCTTCAGGCTTCCCACCTGCCCGGTCAGCACAGATAAAATTGAGGAGTTCTGCTTTACCGCAGCGAATATATCTGCGAGGGAAGGCTCCTTCACCTGGTCTCTCCTGCTATGCGTTCTGCCTCCATCTTCCTCAACACGCCTGTCCCGCCGCTGACTCCCCAGCTCTTCCTCCTCCTCACTCACCGAGTCCTCTCCCAGCACGGAATATCTGAAACCTGAGGCCATGCTGTCTGCCTTCCCACTGCCAGCCACCGGCGTCTTGCCTGCTGCAGATCCACTCGCACGAGGGGTTCTTGCAAATCTCTCCAGCCTGTCTGCCGCTTCAGACCGCATGTGCCTGCTCCTGCATTCAGTCTCCTCGGCGCCATCTTGCCTTCTCGGCCCCGGACTCGTCGGCGGCGTTTTTTGTTTCTTAGAACGGGTCATTGCAGCTGTATTAAGCGGTACCGACTCCTCCAGCCTCCAGATCGGTGAATATTACCGGGTAATTCAGGGATAAACAGTACTTTCAGGATGAATACAGCAGGAGCTCCAGCCACACACGTCCTCTTACATCTGCTGCTAGGCCACACCCCCAAATAAAATGTATTTTAATGACATAATAAAAGCAATAACATATAAAAAAAAAAAAACGTGACACCTTCCCTTTAAGTTACTTTTTTTCTTATGCCTGCAGACAGAGTACAAAATTAAGGGCACATGATTTTTTTTAGGGAATTTTAGTTTTTAAATATGTAAAATGTATAAAATTAATATATGTAAATTAATTATTAAAAATAAACCACATTAATAACACTCAAAAATTCAATATAATAAATAAGTTATAAAATGAATCGAACGTCAACTTTTTTTTTCTTCTTTCTAACTTGATTCTCTAAGACCTGAAATACCCTGAATTCCTTCAGTTGCGATGAGTATGGCTGACATGTAGTATGAAGTAGTATTTCCAATTCTTACTAACCTTTAGTTTTTTTTGAGTTATGTGATTCGTGTCTTATATTTTGTGAATTATAAAATCTGGCAGTTTCTGTCAAGTAGAATTAGAAAATTGTTGTAGAAAAAGGACATTTACACTGATCTCTATGGGGCACTAGTGAAACTGCTGAGATGTTCGATGTTATCCTGCAGATTACTGTCAGCATTACAGTGGGCATCGACTCTCAATTTTTTTATATATTTGTATCCATAACTACAGGTTTCCATAAATCTTTGCGGAAAGTCTCTTTGATTTCTGCAGGGAGTATCTGTTAGCGAGACATAAATTTCATTGAAACAGCCAAATAAGACTTTGATGAGATAGGCAAATCCTTAGCGGACACCGTGTATTGGATTAAGTGGGAACAAAAGAAGTAATTTACATTTCAAGATCTATACACAATTTGGAATAAATTGTGACAGACACCTCAAACCCCATGAACATGCGAGTGTTATTTCCACCATGACCTACATTACTTACCTTAATGTGATTCCCATCATGCAGATCCCCTATGGTCATTTTCTCAGAGTTGGAAATGTTAACCAAATTCTGAAAGGGCTTCATGTCCTTACTTAAGGCAGAGAACTGGAAAAGGGCAAGAACTTCAAAAGTTGAGCACGGAAAATGCAGGTTTGCTTTTTTTTTTTTTTTACCTGTAATGAATCGGTTGACTGTTTCGATTTAATTCATATAAATTTGGCGCAAATCAAAGTGCCCCAATTTCCCTGAAAACTCATGCCTGACTCTCTAATTTCTTCCAGGACCGTATCTACGTTAAAACCAAACCCATTTCAATCTCTTTAACGCCAAGTAGGGCCTATTTTTTTTTTTATACCGTTGAAAGTGACAGAAATATATATATGGGTATACATGGGGAAGCCCGTCTGAGGTTATGTGATCCTTTTAATAATCATTGTGCCGCGATTCATGTGCCACGAACCACCAAAGTATTGGAGGTAGCAAATCCGAAACTTTTGTGGGACGTTCAGACCAAATTCAATTAGTGTAGAATTGATTCGCTTATCTCTACCACCTGTATAGATTTGTATGCAGTTAGCTCCCCCTAGTGATGGATTAAAGCAGCCATAACTTCACGATTTGAAGGGAAGAAGGGAGTTTGAAGCTCTATGTGTGGGAAAAAACACAGCTCTGAGCCACATGAAGATATATTAATAAATTATGGTGGATATTAACTTTAATTCAAAAATACTAATTTGGCAGAGCTCACAGTAGGAGTGGATCCCATATGAGTTTTGTTATAGGGTCCTATGATTTCTGTGTATGCCCCTGTATTAGCATTTGATTTTTTTGGTTGTCTCACGATAATAACTCCTTTCCATATACAGTATTGTCTTTGTTCGACACCCTCTTTTAGTCAAACAATCCCCTAGAGGTATTCTGATAGAAATTTCCAAGCTTTCCCAACCAAGTTTTATAGTGGTCCCTATAGCAACTCCAACACATAACAAATATTCCCACTGTACTAAGACCCTGACTCTTTTTTAGACCATTTGCCCAATTCAGAATGTGGAATGCAGCATTGCGTTCGTAAACAGGACCAGTCACCTCTCCTGACATGTCTGTTTTAGTAAATACTTGTATTTCCCATGAAATAACAAATTTGAAACATATTTTTCTAGAACTCTACATTGTGTTGTTCCTCTGTTATTCCTCCTAGAAATGTACGACTTAATTTCACTTCCCTTGTGAAAGGGGCGTGTCCCTACACAGTCTCACTCTGTCAGCACTGATTGGCCAATGATAATCTGGGTAGGGACACACCCCCAACTGGTAACACCCAGTTGTTAATTGATTCATTTATTCAAATATTTCTAGGAGAAATAACAGCGGAGCGGCACAACGCAGAGTTCTGCGAAAAGATGCTCCAGTATTGTTATATTATAGGAGTACTGTATTTACTGAAACAGACTTGTCAGGAGAGGTGACAGGTCGTTTTTAAGAAACCAATGCTGCATTATATAGAAACCAAATCTCTAAGACCCCGTTCACACGTGTTGAATTTGACACAGATCTTGGCGTGGATGCTGACGACAATCCACATCCCATGCGTGTGAATGGAGTTTCTGCAACCCCTATTTACATGCTGTGCAAAATTTGAACACAATTTTTTTTTCCACACAGCAAAAAAAATCAGTGCCGACAATTTCCTCAGATACCGCATGGAATTTCAAAGGATTAGCTCTATAGAATGACAATGGGGCTAATTAGAGATCAGCGAATCGATTCAGTCAAAATTTCTCAAAAGTTTTTTAAACTTTTGGGATTTACTGTGTGCGTATTGCAGCAAAATGGCGAGCGCTGGCAGTGAATTTAAAGATTAGAAAAAGGATCATGTGACCTCGGGCGGCTTTCCCATAATACCTTGCAGGTAGCCTTGCCAAAATGCTTTGCGGTAATCCCTGCCTCTATCCATATACATTGCTGACATTACTAATTCCATTGAAGAGCTTACAAGGGGTCGGATACAGTCCTAGAAGACATCAGAGAGTGAGACACGAGTTTTCAGGGCAATCGGGGCACTTAATTAATGAATTTATTCAGAATGAATCAGATGGCTTATTCGACTGGAAACAAATTTTGGGAAATTTGCTTATCTCTAGGGTTAATCCTTGTACAGCCCACCTGCAGCACATCCGAGGCAGAAACGGATTAGATTTCTGCTACGAATTATGAAGTAATTTGTGTCTGATTTGCAATTTGACCTTACGCCTCATGCACACGACCGTGTGCGCCGTCCGAGTCCCGCCAGTGATCCGAGGAAAGATAGGACATGTCTTATCTTTCCTCGGATCGGAGACTCGGACCATTTTTTACGGACCCGATTCACCCGGTCGTGTGCAGGAGACCTTAGGGTTACATACCTGTCAGCCCTGCTGTACTGAGCTGTGTCCCTATACTAACATGAGTGATTTACAAAAGAACATGACAATAGCGAATTGTTACGCGAGCATTCCCTTTTAGGGTATGTGCACACGTAATGTTTTCAGGCGTATTTCGGGGCGTTTACGTGATTTGGACTCGGTAGAAGACAAAACAAAAAATGTCAAAAACAGATCTTCCGAGATCTATTCTTGTTTTTGACAAAATACATATGGATTGAATACATAGACGCATATATATGAACATACATGACACAAATTTTGAAAAGTGCCCCCACAATGGGGAACACAGCTGCGCCACAAAAATTTTCCTTACGCAGGTGACCCAACCTCAGCCACAAGACGGCTGCATTCGGCCCGTGAGACCGCCCCAGTTGGGCACCGTTGCTTTAGATCACATTTTTTGTTTGGGGGGGGGGGGGCAGGCAGCTATTCAGTTTTTATTCATCTTTTATGAAGAAATGCTGCTCGGTGCAGTAATGGTTAATTAGAACCCAAAATACTTCCAGTAACATATAAAGGCATTTTGTATAAAACATTAAAGTATTTGATTGATGATTAATTTAATTAAGTGAAAAGAATGTATTTTTTCATTAAAGGATGTAAAAAGAGTTTAGTTCTGACTTAGGGCAATGTAGAATTAATCAGACCTTTGTGGTGACGAGGATTCGCACGTAGTGGTCAGACTTTGTAAATCTTCTGGAAACACTCAGCTATTGTTCACTCCATTATTGTCAATGAGAAGACCCTTGTTCTAAAAAATTGAAGTTCAATGTGTTCAAATTACGTGAATTAAATATCTCACTAATTAAATTACAGCAGTTACATTGGTTAGATCCTGAATGGGTTTTAACGAAAAGAAATTACAAGCTACTTCCAGATACCAATAATATTCCAACAGGTTCACGTCCTACTGATATCTCTGTTTCGTCCCGTTATCTTGCTTTAACATAAACCTAATTAAAAATTATGATAAAATTTGTTTTTTTGACATATATCTTTATATACCTCCAATTAGATTTTGTTTATAGTGCTCTTAGATCCTCATGTGCAGTATCTTTGTGAAGCCTTTTCCTTCAAAGCTCAGTCATTAGTGTCGCATATCTTCACTAACAGGAAGTTGTTATCATTGTCTGCCATGTTATAGATTCACTGGAACTGCAGACCGGTCACCGGTCACTGTTTCTGCTATGAGCTATCAGGCTTGTTGAGACAGTTGCCTCTAATGACTGAGCTAAATGACTCTAATGACTAAGCTAGATTTTGTTTGCAGTGTTTTTAGATCTTCATTTGCAGTATCTTTGTGAAGCTTTTCCTTCAAAACTCATTCATTAATGCCGCAGATCTTCACTAACAGGAAGTTGTTATCATTGTCTGCCATGTTATAGATACAGTGGAACTGCAGAACAGTCATCGGTCACTCTTTCTGCTATGAGCTAACATGCTTGTAGAGACAGTTGCCTCTTCTCTCTCTCTTCCCCTCTTCCCTGTTAGTACATTTCTGTAGTCATACCCCTCTCACACAGCAAAGATTGCCTGCTATAATCAATACCGATGCTGCAGTAATCACAGGACTTTATAGCTTGTAATTCCCTTTTTTGTTTAAGGAATTCAAATTATTCTATCTATCTATCTATCTGTCTGTCTGTCTGTCTGTCTGTCTCTGTCTCTCTCTCTCTATCTATCTATCTATCTATCTATCTATCTATCTATCTATCTATCTATCTATCTATCTATCTATCTATCTATCTATCTATCTATCTATCTATCTATCTATCTATCTATCGTCTGTGTATCTATCTTGCTTATACCTGTCATATCTCTCTATTTTTATCGTTCTACTCCTGCTGCTAACATAGACCACCCCATTCTATTAGGACATATGAGAAGTGGTTACATAGTTACATAGTTAGTACGGCTGAAAAAAGACACATGTCCATCAAGTTCAACCAAGGGAAGGGAAAAGGGAAGGAAAAATTTCTACACATAGGAGCTAATATTTTTTTGTTCTAGGAAATTATCTAACCCTTTTTTAAAGCCATCTACTGTCCCTGCTGTGACCAGCTCCTGCGGTAGGCTATTCCATAAAACATTAGTAGAGTACTCAAGCGGAAGGTCGTAGACATCCTATCTTCATTTATGTAGGTCAGCAGATACTCATCACTTTGGTTGGCTATGATGATTTTTGTGTGATCATGGTAGAAATTAACCTGAAACGTGCCATCGTTGAACAACATCATGAGGGCCTTGTCAGACTTTAACCATTGAAGGAGATATAACCGAGGTCTGCACACATCTGTTACGCTGGGCAAGTCACCCCCATCCATGAGATTCTCCTCCATGTAATGAGAAAAGTATTTCAGTTGTTCTGATAAGACAACCCCTTTAAAAAAAAATTCAGCAGTCAGTATCAACAAGCATACCAACCACTGAGTGTCAAAAACGGTGTCTTTGACTTTATTTGAAAATACAAATACAAGGTTTACAACGATGTCAGAGATAAAATAGAATATTGAGTGCAGCTCTGGAGCATGAGACAGATTGTACAGCATGAGTACAAGATAAGTAATGTAATGTATGTACACAGTGACTCCACCAGCAGAATAGTGAGTGCAGCTCTGGAGTATAATATAGGATGTAACTCAGGATCAGTAGAGGATAAGTAATGTAATGTATGTACACAGTGACTCCACCAGCAGAATAGTGAGTGCAGCTCTGGAGTATAATATAGGATGTAACTCAGGATCAGTAGAGGATAAGTAATGTAATGCATGTACACAGTTACTCCACCAGCAGAATAGTGAGTGCAGCTCTGCAGTATACTACATTCAGTAACTGAGGATCAGTACAGGATAAGTAATGTAATGTATGTACACAGTGACATGGTATTTACTTTATGACGCAATATTTTATGTGAAGAAACACTGTGGTGCTCATTTCACTTCAAAGATAAAAGATAACTTTACTGAGAATAATATGATTTACTTCTGTGAAAATCCACAATATATTACAGTTCTGTGCCGGTTTATTTGACTTTCTGGATTATCGGATGCCGGATTCTATATTAAAAAGTTTTGCTAAACATTGAAAATATTCTCTTTAAATATTATGAGAAAATAGATAACTGGTTTACAATATCAGTTTGATTTGCTGTGATTTGTTTGGAGAAGATGAAGGGCAGATTCATCTGTTTAATTAAACGAGACGTGTACTTTCTGCTCTTGTAATTTAAATATTTGATTGTTAATTGTTGGCAAAAGGAAAAGCAATTGAGAAAAGTCCTTGAGAAGATAAATTTACCTATGAGTTTAGGACATTAAAATTATTTTTTGTACGATCCTCGTCTGTGAACTCGGAAGATCCGCACAATGTTTAGTCATCTTGTTAATCAGATAAGTAGATAAGTCGTATAATGTTAAGGACTATTGTCAACAGCTCTCAGATCCATTGGTTGACTGTTCCAGCCCGTCTCACCGCTATTATGGTAATTACCAAAAGCAAGAAATATTCTAATGAGCAAACAGATCAGCGTAATTTCCTCCAATACAGAGCTGCAAAGAATAAAGGATATATATGGATGCTATTCCATTCACTGTATGACATTGATCCCAGCAAAATCAATGAACCACAAGGTTTACTTTGCCACTAGACCACCAGGGAGCAGGACACTGACTATATGGTGTTTTAGTTGATGACCCCATGCTCCTATAGTCAAAGCGTCCCGTTCAAATGCACACTTCATGGTCTCCATTTTTTTACTGCACTTCATCGTCCATATTACAGCTGCAGTACCCTAAGGCTGGGTTCACACAACCTGTTTTCAGGCGTAAACGAGGCGTATTATGCCTCGATTTACGCCTGAAAATACGGCTACAATACATCAGCAAACATCTGCCCATTCATTTGAATGGGTTTGCCGACGTACTGTGCAGACGACCTGTAATTTACGCGTCGTCGTTTGACAGCTGTCACACTACGACGCGTAAATTGACTGCCTCGGCAAAGAAGTGCAGGACACTTCTTTGCAACGTAATTTGAGCCGTTCTTCATTGAAGTCAATGAAGAGCAGCTCAAGATTTACGAGCGTCACAGACGCCTCACATAATGCGAGGAGGAGCTTTTACGTCTGAAACGACGCAGCTGTTTTCTACTGAAAACAGTCTGTCTTTTCAGACGTAAAAGACAGTTCACGTGTGCACATACCCTTACCCTTCATAGATCCACTGGGCCGAACTTAAAACATTATAGAACCATATGGAGATCTTCAGTTCAATTGCCCTGCAAGCAACTATTAGATATTGACCGATAACAGCCCATGACCACCCTGGATTATGGATATCATTATTTACCCTTTTACTACCCTAGACCACCAGAGATACTTATTAGATAAACCACACTAGGCCACCAGGAATATTAGAGCAATTCACTATCCCCTAAACACCACAAAGTAGTTGGATAGGTTGATCGCCTATCCTATGGATAGGTGATAATGGTCGATTCTGGGAATACCCCTTTAAATGATTGGTGGGGGTCTAACCCCTAGCACCCCTGCTAATCAGCTGCATGAAAGGGCACCTTCATTGTTTACCTAGGCACAGCTACATGCATTTGGTTGTTGCTATCCCTGTTACTACATCTCAGTCCCATTCACTGGAATGGGGCTGTGATCTGCAGTACCAGGCACAGCCACAACCAAATGTACGGTGCTGTGTGCCCCTTCATGCAGCGGATCGTCAGATTCACACTGATCAGATTTGATGGCCTGTTCTAATAATAGACTATCAATATTACATTCCAGGAAAAGTCCTTTAAATGAAACAGGAGATTTCTGTGAACATTGATAACTATTTCAAACATATCTTCAGACGGACCATACTGAATATTCTACTCTGGATAGTTAATAAATACTGTAGAGATCTTCTACTTAATATACAAATCTGGCTAACGAGTGTTTGGAATTCATGGCGCAAGAGAATTCTCAAATTGATTAAATAATTTATTTTTAAGGTCCATGAAACATTGACTGAAGAAACTTCACTGAGAACATTCATAAGATGAAATGTTCAGCCCAGACCCTCAGGCTACCAGAGATAAGTCAAGAAAATTGATAATATCTCGGTTATTGCAGAACTCTTACAGTGGAGACTTGCTACCATGTTCACTGTGTGCAATATATAAGCCTTGTACAGGCACGTAGAAAAATCAGGTATAGTATAGCCGTTATATTATGAGAAGGTTTATGCGATCTTAACCCTTTCCCGACATGTGCCGGGGGGGGGGGTATAGAGCCGGCTCACAGGCTGAACCCGCTCCATAGAACGAGCATGTCAGCTGTATGTAATAGCCGATACTTCAGTCTAATAAGCGGGATCCTGCTTGTTTAACCCCTTAGATGCTGCGGTCAATAGCGACCACGGCATCTGATCAGTTAGAAACAGGGGGAGCCGCGACCCCCTCTGACATTCCACCAACCACCTTGCTAAGTGATCGCGGGGTGCCAATAGTTGACATGGCACCCAGTTCTGCCATCTTTGTACTCCTATCAAGCCCTGCCGGAGACTGTCAGTATCACGATATACTGCAATACATTAGTATTGCAGTATCTTATGCAAATGATCCAACGATCGCTGGTTCAGGTCCCATAGAGGGACTAATAAAAGAGTTAAATAAAGTTTTTTTAATATAAAAAAAATTAAATATTAAAAGTTCAAAAAACACCCCTGCAATGTAATTTTTTTTTTGTAAGATAACTGGTATCTCCGTGTCCGTAAAAGTACAAACTATTACAATAAAACATTATTAAACCCACATGGTAAACGCCTTAAAATAAAAAAATTTAAGCCGTCAGATTCGCTGTATTTTGGTCACTTCGTCGTCCCCAAAAATTAAATAAAAAGTTATCAAAAAGTGTCATGTTACCAATAGAAACTATAGCTCCCCCTTGCAAAAAAAAAGCCTCACATCGCTCAATCGACAGAAATAAAAAAGTTATGCCTCTCAGAATACGTTTTTTCCTTGTAAAAGTAATTAAACAAAAAAAAAAAACTATATAAATGTAGTATCGCCGTAATCGTATTGACCCGCAGAATAAAATGAACATGTCATTTTTACCACACGGTGAACGAAGTAAAAACTAAATCCCCCAATTTTTTTAAACTACGGCTTTTCAAAAGTGGGGAGGAAAAAACGAGAGAGAAAATCTGAAAAATGGCTGCGGTGGGAAGGGGTTAAAGGGAACATGTCACATTGAAAATACCGTCCTATCTAAGAGGCAGCATGTTATAGAGCAGGAGGAGCTGAGCTAGTTGATATATAGATTTGTGGGCAAATATTCAGTATAACTTGTAATTTATTAATCTAAACCTCTGCTCATTCTGCACTTAGGAGTCCAGTGGGCGGTCCTAATCAGTGATTGACAGCTAGCTTTGTATGCACACTCTTACGGGAAAGGCATACAGGGATTCAGACTCACACCAATGGAGAAGCTAGGATCAGTGGCGTAATAATTGTAGTTGCAGTGGGTGCGAGACCAACAGAGCCCGGAGGGGAACGCGACCCTAGTCCCTCAGGCTGCCACATCATGTCCTGGCAAAGTTCTGCACCATCATACAAGGTCCTACAGCCAGGCAGCGTATGTAACACACCACACAACAAGAACGTGTGCTGCGTCTCATATAACGTCCTAGTGCTGCTCGGCATCAGGGCCTTGTATGGTGGGGTAGAACATTGCCGGCAGCCTGAGGGGATCTGGGATGGGCCCCTTGCAGAGAAGAATGTGAGTACATTTTTTTTTTTTTATATCAGATCTGGAAAAGGAGGGTCTGATCTGGGTGGAAGTGGGTATGGGGCCCGGCTATATGTTGTTACACCCCCCCCCCACCCTAGCAAGGATATTCCATTACTTTCTATGGTGAAAAATAATCCTGGAGCCAGCAGAGTACCAAGACTCAAGTCGAAGTTGTGGTATATAGGGTCCTATAGGTGGAATGTACGATCTGTAATTGTAAGAAAAGGCTTTTCATTCTAAGACAAAAATATTACAATTCATGAATATTTTGCATTAACCTCATACTTGAAATATTTCTCCTGACGTTCGTCTAGTTCTGTGAGCTGCAACAATATCATTGGGAAAACGATTATTTTTCTTAATAAAAGTCATTAACTTCTGCCTCTCTGGTAATGGTTATGATTACTTTTATGTACTTTTATTTCATTGCAGATGTGTCGCTATAGAACTTAAGTGAGCATAATTGCTGTAATTATTAGAAACAGTTCTACCATAGTTGAAAAAATATTTCATAAAACGATGATAATTTCACGCATGCTTGCGTCTTTTATTCCAGTATTTTCTGAATTAAAATGTTATTAAGTGTTTATATGACCATAGATTACCCTCAATTTACCTAGTATATAGCTGCAATTATAGTGTGTAGACACCAGGGGCATAGCTGTGGTGCTGGGTGCGCGTGTGCCCGGGATCTTAGTGCTAGGGGGGCACCAATAAGCAGCTCTTCCTTAGCCTGGGTATTAAGAAAACAAAATATTTATGTAGCTACGATTCTGGAGTCAGCTTTTGTGAACTTACAGTAGATGTCATTGGTTCACCACCTATTTTGGTCTTAGGGCCACATTGTCAGATTGTACTATTTTAGGCAAATCCATTCTATGCCATATCTTGGACTGTATTCTCTCCTAGGAGCTTTCTCCTTTCAGTGTTGCTGGAGAGGGGGATACATTCCGAGATACACAACCAATATGAAACAATTTCACCTGTAACACAAAACTCAATACAATTCTTTGTTACAGAGTTACATTGGTTGAAAAAAAGACACAGGTCCATCAGGTTCCATCAGATTACCCATCCTTCATTGCTTGATTAATTATAACTCTCAATGCCATTCGTAAATAAATAGGCATCCAGACCTTTTTTTAAATGCTGACATAGTATCTGCCATCACTACCTCTTGGTGTGGGGCATTCCATAGCTTGACCACTCTAACTGTAAAGAACCCTTTCCTATATTTATGTCTGAAATGTCTTTCTTCCACACGCAATGGGTGTTCCCTTGTCCTTTGTAGAGTCCTTGGAAGGAACAGATCATGTGCTAGTTCTCTGTATTGACCACACATATACTTATACATATTAATAAGATCACCTCTAAGACGTCTTTTTTCCAAGCTGAACAAGCCCAATTTTTCTAGCCTTTCATTGTAAGCGACACCTCCTATCACATTTAATAATCTCGTTGCCCACCTTCGAACCCGCTCCAGTTCTCCTATGTCCTTTTTACAATGTGGAGCCCAAAACTGATTTCCATATTCTAGATGTGGCCTTACAAGGGATTTATTGAGGGGTAATATTACATTTGAATCCCGGGTTTTTATCTCCCTTTTTATACACCCTAAAATCCTATTTGCTTTTGCAGCTGCTGCCTGACATTGAGTGCTGCTGCTTAGCTTATTTGTTACCAGAATACCCAGGTCCTTCACTATTCCATTTAATGTATATGAATTACTGCTATTATTGCATCCTAAGGGCATTGCTTTACCTTTATCAACATTACATTTCATCTGCCATGTTTTTGCCCATGCTACCTAATCTAGGTCTTTCTGTAATATTTTAGTCAAGCCGAGTTTTAAGTTTCCTACAAAGTTTTGTATCATCAGCAAAAACTGACACCTTGCTATCAATCCCATCCACAAGTTCATTAATAAAGAGACTAAAAAGAATTGGGCCCAACACCGATCCTTCGGCCCATTTTGAGTAAGTTCCATTTATAACAACAGTGTTATTGGTCAAAATAACACTTGGCTGGTCTAAAATAAAATGTATAGAGTTCACAGAGCCAGCCGCGGTTCCTCCAACACAGTGAGAACCAAAATGTTCTCACAATATTGCCAGCCGCAGTGCCCCAACACATTGACAACCACAGGGCTCTCACAACAATGCCAGCCACAGTGCACCCAACAAAGCGATAACCACAGTATTCTCACAATAATGCCAGCCAAAGAGCCCCTAACACAGTGATAACCACAGTGCTTTCACAACAATTCCAGCCACAGTGCCCCCAACACAGTGACAACCATAGCGCTTTTACAACAATGCTAGCCACAGTGCCCTAATACAGTGACAACCACAATGTTCATACAACAATGCCAGCCACAGTGCACACAATCAAGTGACAACCACAGTGCTCTAACAACAATGCCAGCCACAGTGCCCCCAACACAGAGATAACCACTGTGCCTTCACAACAATGCCAGCCACAGTGCCGCTAACACTGTAATAAACACAGTGCTCTCACAACAATGCCAGCCACAGTGCCCCCAACATGGTGACAACTACAGGGCTCTCATAACAATGCCAGCCACAGTGCTCCAACACAGCGATCATCACAGTGTTCTCACAACAATGCAAGCCACAATGCCCCCAACACAGTGACAACCACAGTGTTCTCCCAACAATGCCAGCCACCGTGCCCCCAACACAGTGAGAACCACAGTGCTATTACAACACTGCCAGCCACAGTGCCCCTATGAGTTCCAGCGCAAGAGCTTCCATAATATCCATGCCCATCCTGATTGCTTTACCACAGTTATTATTTCCCATGCTGCTCCTCTTCACTAACATGAGGCAAATGGCACTCACGTGTATTTTTCTGCTCCTGTACTCTTTGCAATTCAACCAATTGAGCCAATTAGATGTCTTCTTTTGTCATATTCAGGATGTTTCACATTTTCCGAAATTCTTCTATGAACCATTTTTATTGCAAGAAGCGAAATCTCGTCTCGCTATATACATATATGCCATTGACTTATATGTAGGAACGCATAATATATCATTAGCCTTGTGTATTTATTATGATCAGAATGTTTTATTGGACTCAATTATTCAATCTTTCAGTGAATCAGCATTAATTGTACCCTTCACCAATGACATGGGATGGAGTTCATACATATTACAAATCCCTAATTGACTCGACTTTAAATTCACTTACTGAAAGTAATTAAATAAGATCAGAGCAGCATGAAGCGTGTCTATATGTTCTGACATTGATCCTTGGCCTTAGCTGGAAAATTAGTTTTAAAGGCAAATTTGAGGCTTTACAATAGATTTGATTCTTTACAAACATAGACATTCATACAGCAAAATATTACATACGTTCTTGCATTTTCCTGGCGAATAGCTTTATGTATAGTTATAGACATGGAACAGGCATTAGTTGGTCAGATGACACTTGTAAATGTTTAATTGCCACTGTATTTTAATGTAAAACAATGTGATGATAGGAGAAAAGTAATGTGTTCTGGAGTCAATAGGTTGGTTTTCACATTACTACCACCAGATGGCTTTGCGCTAATATAACATAATGCCATCTGGCGGACCATTTTTAAAACAGTGCCAGCCTAGACAGTGGGATATGTGAGTTAATCATTAAAGTATGGAAATAAGATTTCATTTTTGGAAGATGACATACATAATTATTATAACATTGGAAAAACAAAGTTGTTGCAATCCCTGATTTAGAAACATCATTGTTTCTTTTCGTGCTTATTTCAATGTTCAGTTGGGTTCTGGAGATATCTGTAAGTTTCAGATGAAAAAATATTTTTAATTTGGTGATGGACATCAATCATTGTTGAGGACCAAGCATCATTATATTCTGGCTGGTTGAGCCCCAGTTGAAAAATTTGGGAAACACTGGTCTAGATGACCAGAAACAGAAATGATATTATCATTAGATGGCAATAAAAAACTTTTCTAAGTACAATCTTTTGGTTGTATTCTTACCCTATTCTGTCATTTATAATTCTGTTGTATATAATTGTGCAGGCTTTATTACCTATGTGCACTTGAATTCCAGGCACATGTATTAACTCATGTCCAATTGATTCATATCACTGCCCTTGTGTGAATAGGCCAGTTCCAAAGTTTTCTTTAATTTGTTGCCTGTTGTTATGTATGAGGTCCAATTGGGTAGTTTTAGAAAAAAAAACTGGCAAATCGAGCATTTTCCTTATAGTATCCTCTTTAGACTTCCGTCTTAGTCATCGGTACATTTTTGGAATTAGGACTTGAGCGTATGGTGGTTTTCCTTAGGTTTCTCCTTGGAGTAGGCTTAGTAGATGGTCACTATGAGGTCTTATATTTACCGGGTGTAAGTTTTAGCAAGGGACACTATAACTGGCACTATAACGGTGCCAGGGGCAAATTGTGATTAGCCTTGTTGACCACCCTGTTGCCCATGTACCAGTACAGACAACCTATCTTGGTCAACTCTAGAGATGGTTTATAAACAGAGGACATGCCAAGCCTGGCATCCAAGCCTGGCACGTCCTCTATGTACAAACCATGTCTACACCAGAGCAAGTTATGTTCCTGATCACATTTAGAGTTTTACGTACATTTCCCAGCTCCTTCTTTGCGCATGCTTTGCCAAGAATAGGACATTCATTTATCATGGCAGAACTGGTGCATATCTGGGCCACAAAAATATAATCAATGGAATAATTTCTGTTCATAAATATTGAGTGTTCATTTCGTCCTAGATTTTCTTTCCGTGCCGGGTTCACGTGACTCTAAACCTGATCAAAGTGTTTCTCGAGTATCCAGTCAATGCTTATCCTCCCTGGAATTATTTTGTATATGAAAAATGAAGAAGACATTGAGGTCAATGCTGCCCACGGTGTTAATTAAGAATGTCTATATATCATAAGGCAGAGATACAACGACTCTGAAGCAAAATAATTAAGCTTAAGTCAAATTACTGTTATTGCTGTCCATGAATTAAAATAGACTTTGCTTTTGCGGCTACAATGTTTTCCAAGCAGTCCGATGATGCGACCAAAGAAAACCAATGATTATATTTTGTCCCATCAGACAAGGTATAATATTGCTCATGTAGTGGATTATAATTGAGCAATGTTTTTGAAAACCATGAAAATAAAGTCAATCCATATTTATGTTCCAAAGAGTTATGTGTTTTTACAAAAGTAAATAAATAACAACCAGGCTGGGGTGAGGCACAGGCAGGGTAGACGGACACTTAGGGAATCATTGATGACTTAAATAAAAAATAAAAAACTTAGAATAAAAAAAAAACAATGGCTACCCTTTAAATTTTTTTGAACAGACAACTAATAATGTTAAATGTGCAGGAGCCAATGAACACTTCTTCTGCATTTAATGGGGTCATTGGTGTGCCACCTGTCGCACAGGAATAGACTTTTAGGCCCCATGCACACGACCGTATATTTCATCAGTAATTAGAGACCCATTCATTTCTATTGGCCACGGACACTTTTTCGTATTTTTACTGATGGGTGTCCGTGCTGAAAAAATGATAGAACCCGTCCTATTCTTGTCCGTAATTAGAGCAAGTAAATACGGAAATATGGATGGCTACGGATGTGCATTTGTAAACCATTCATATTTACGGAAGCGTTGCTATGCAAAATTTTGGTGACATGATTTGCAGCCTCCCTCATTTTTTTTTACGGATCCGTATATACAGATTAAATATGGTTGCACTACGGACCGTATTTTTGGACACCCTTCCGTATATACGGGTGAATTATGGATGACTACGGGTCTGTATTTACGGACAGTATTTACAGATAGATGAAAATACGGTCGTGTGCACGGGGCCTAACTGTGTGGCAGGTGCCCATTGTAACCAATCAGTGCTTCCATAGTGGCAGTGTAAAAAGGGCAGGATTGGTGAGGCATGGATCCAGGAAAGTAAAGGCGGCCATACACCTTATCTAGTTATTAGTAGAAGGCTCATTTTGCCGACATCTATTCCCTTCGACCCACTCATACACATGTACACTCAATGGGGAGAGGGGAAGAAGTTGATGCCAGACACCTGTGGCAGCGGCTTATCATCCGTGAGAATAAAGGATCGGGCATGAGGATTTCTGCATTGTAAAATCCGCAACGGAAAAAGTCTGCAGTGTGTGGACTCGGCTTTATTCTTCAATGGGATTGCTGGGACGAAATCCAGCAATTTGTATTGAGAGACGGTTGCACAAGTTCAGGGCTCTGTCCATTGAAGTCTCTGGTAATTATAGAAATAGTCATTCATGAATGCTTATACTTTAATGGAGAGGGGGTTTGTGGATATGTGTCTGAAGTGATAATACCCTTTTAAAAGACCCCTTTAATGTGTGGTTGAACCCTACAGCTACTTGGTTGAACCTTCCTGTAACTATCTATGGTACAAAACAAAGGTGGGTTATCATAAGATATTAATTATGTTGCAATGTTTCTATGTAGGGCTATAGATGGTGCCAGGTTGTTACCATGTTGCACTTGCCTGTAGTTTTCTGTAGACATAAGGCAAGTATAACTGTAACGATATCATCTCTATTTGCCTTTTATTTTACTTGTATTCTTCATATAGAAATGATGGATGCATTTTAAGGCCATTTTGCTTGTATAGATTTTGTTTTTTTTCCACCTAACAAGGACAATCTTGTTGTTCTCAGAGGACAGACTTTATAAATGGACTGTTAATCTTTAGATACATAACTGGAAAAAAAAATGTCTCCCCGCTGTGAGAGCGTCTTGTCTATCTCTAGAACAATCAAAGTATTAGTAAAAGCTACTTTCACCATTGAAGGAATTGTTTCAAAACATTTCCTGACCACTCAATTTATCATTGTCCGTAGATCCATGCACTTACTGAAGACTCAAGAAACAATTCAGCTTTTCGACCTACATTGCAAGGAATCCAATATTACATCTTATAATGGGGACTGAAGCAAGAAAGAAGTAAACTGCAGTTTGGTATTGTCTATAGCCTTAAAATGCATTTATTTTTTTTTGCAATATATTCAAGAAGATGGGTCAGCTCTCCTGTAAAAAGGATCTGCCTGCTCTCCTGACATGTCTGTTTTAGTAAATACTTGTATTCTCCATGAAATAAGCGTTCTGGAGCATCTTTTCTTAGAAATGTATTAGACCGTACCTCTGTTATCCCTCCTGGAAATGTGTGAATAAAGGGACAACTAAGTATTACCGTTCCTCTTGTCAAAGGGGTGTGACCCTATACACTTTGACACTGTCCAATCAGTGTTGACTATGTCAGACTGTGTCAGGACACGCCCTATTGGCAAGGGGAATGGTAACGTCCATATGTCATTTTCTTTATACATTTCCAGGAGAAATAACAGAGGAACTACAAATCTGGTGGACCAGTTCAACTCAAAATACTGTGAAAAATCTTTGAATTGACCACATAAAATTGTAGTGAAAAATGGACTTCTATAGAGATGGCATTCTCAAAGAAGAGGACAGTATACATAGAATATACATATGGAAATTGAAGGAAATATTCACCGTAAATTCTGGTTTATATCAAGGTTTACTCTATAATGAAATCACATTAAACAATTATAGCAGAGCAGAGATGAGGTGTATATTAAATACACAGCAATAAGCCATGTAAAGGGTTAACTCCTCTGCTAATAAGCTGTACATTGCATCCAAATCTAATTAATGTGATAAATCATGGGTAAAGTGGTGAGTAAATAATGTCTAATGCACATTTATTGGAGTTTTCACATTATATAAATATTAAAAATATATTATTCTGGTTATTGCTGTGCATTGGATGAGACACTGGTTAACCACGGGCTCCCAATTAAGGTTTATTAATGCTTATTAAATGCCATTGAGATGATCTCCATAGATCAGTCTTTTCACGTGTTCATTTTCGCTGTAGTGATGGTGTTTTCAGAGCTGTATGTGGATTTGCTTTGTCCTTTATTGTCATGTATAACCTGCTGCTGATACATTGATGGGCACCTGCCATCATCTCATGGCATTGTGCTGTGATTCTCCATTATAGAGCATCATGTATTAGTATATAGTATTATCATTTATTATAGTACATTTATTTATGTTTTATTACATTTACTGTATATGTAGTCCTTAATCCAGGGGTCTCAAACTCCGACCCTGTAAATGGGCAAAACATAGAAAAAATTTGAAGTTGACGGGCCGCATTACTTTCAAATTTGATACAATACAAAATTATTGTTAATCAATTAGTTATTTGCACTATTATAACAATACTACATTACTATAACAATACTACATTACTATAACAATACATTACTATAATAATACTACATTACTATAATACTACATTACTATAACAATACTACATTACTATAACAATACTACATTACTATAAGGGCGGGTTCACACATAGCGGAATTTCACTTAAATTCCGCTGCGGACACTCCGCAGCGTTAATCCGCAGCGGAGCCGTTTCTCCATTGACTTTCACTTTAATTTAGCAGTGTTCGTTTACACGATGCGTACAATTCCGCTGCGGAGCATAGGCTGCGGAGCGGAATTTGGTGTCCGCAGCATGCTCTGTCTGTTGCGGAGCAGTGGCGGACTGGTTGCGGACTCATGGCGGAATTTCTCCATTGACTTCAATGGAGAGTCAAAATTCCGCAATGAAGTCCGCAGATCTTATGTGTGCTGCGGAGCGTATTGTTTTTACTACCATGACATTTCTTCATTCTGGCTGGACCTATGTATTTCTAGGTCTACAGCCAGACTGAGGAAGTCAATGGGGCTCCCGTAATGACGGGAGCGTTGCTAGGAGACGTCTGTAAATAGTCACTGTCCAGGGTGCTGAAAGAGTTACGCGATCGGCAGTAACTGTTTCTGCACCCGGGACAGTGACTACCGATCTCAATATACATGTATCTGTAAAAAAACATATAAGTTCATACTTACCGAGAACTCCCTGCGTCTGTCTCCAGTCCGGCCTCCCAGGATGACGTTTCAGTGTAAGTGACGGCTGCAGCCAATCACAGGCCAAGCACAGGCTGCAGCGGTCACATGGACTGGAGCGTCATCCAGGGAGGTCGGGCCGGATGCCGAAAGAGGGACGCGTCACCAAGACAACGGGCGGTAAGTATGAATTTCTTTGACTTTCACTAGGGAAAGTGCTGTCCCTTCTCTCTATCCTGCACTGAATAGGGAGAAGAGAAGCACTTTTCCTGCAGTCCGCAGCGGCCAGTCCGCATCAATTTTCTGCACATTTTGTGCAGATCCGCTGCAGAATCTGCAACGCAGATTCTGTGCGGCATTGATGCGGACAGTTGCGGAGGAATTCCGCCATGTGTGGTCATGCCCTAATACTACATTACTATAACACTACATTACTATAACAATACTACATTACTATAATAATACATTACTATAATACTACATTACTATAACAATACTGCATTACTATAACAAAACTACATTACTATAACAATACTACATTACTATAACAATACATTACTATAATAATACTACATTACTATAATACTACATTACTATAACAATACTACATTACTATAACAATACATTACTATAACAATACATTACTATAACAATACTACATTACTTTAATAATAATACTACATTACTATAACAATACTACATTACTATAATACTACATTACTATAACAATACTACATTACTATAACAATACATTACTATAATAATACTACATTACTATAATACTACATTACTATAACAATACTACATTACTATAACAATACTACATTACTATAACACTACATTACTATAATAATACTACATTACTATAACACTACATTACTATAATACTACATTACTATAACAATACTACATTACTATAACAATACTACATTACTTTAATAATAATACTACATTACTATAACAATACTAAATTACTATAATACTACATTACTATAACAATACTACACTACTATAACAATACTACATTACTATAATACTACATTACTATAATACTACATTACTATAACAATACTACATTACTATAACACTACATTACTATAACAATACTACATTACTATAACAATACATTACTATAACAATACTACATTACTATAACAATACATTACTATAACAATACTACATTACTATAATACTACATTACTATAACAATACTACATTACTATAATAATACATTACTATAATACTACATTACTATAACAATACTACATTACTATAACAATACTACATTACTATAATACTACATTACTATAATAATACTACACTACTATAACAATACTACATTACTATAATAATACCACATTACTATAATACTACATTACTATAATACTACATTACTATAATAATACTACATTACTATAACACTACATTACTATAATAATACTACATTACTATAACACTACATTACTATAATACTACATTACTATAACAATACTACATTACTATAACAATACTACATTACTTTAATAATAATACTACATTACTATAACAATACTAAATTACTATAATACTACATTACTATAACAATACTACACTACTATAACAATACTACATTACTATAATACTACATTACTATAATACTACATTACTATAACAATACTACATTACTATAACACTACATTACTATAACAATACTACATTACTATAACAATACATTACTATAACAATACTACATTACTATAACAATACATTACTATAACAATACTACATTACTATAATACTACATTACTATAACAATACTACATTACTATAACAATACTACATTACTTTAATAATAATACTACATTACTATAACAATACTACATTACTATAATACTACATTACTATAACAATACTACACTACTATAACAATACTACATTACTATAATACTACATTACTATAATACTACATTACTATAACAATACTACATTACTATAACAATACTACATTACTATAACACTACATTACTATAACAATACTACATTACTATAACAATACATTACTATAATAATACTACATTACTATAACAATACTACATTACTATAATAATACCACATTACTATAATACTACATTACTATAATACTACATTACTATAATAATACTACATTACTATAATAATACATTACTATAACAATACTACATTACTATAATAATAATACTACATTACTATAATACTACATTACTATAACAATACTACATTACTATAACAATACTACATTACTATAACAATACTACATTACTATAACAATACTACATTACTATAATAATACTACATTACTATAATAATACTACATTACTATAATACTACATTACTATAATAATACTACATTACTATAATACTACATTACTATAATACTACATTACTATAACAATACTACATTACTATAACAATACTACATTACTATAATAATACATTACTATAATACTACATTACTATAACAATACTACATTACTATAACAATACTACATTACTATAATACTACATTACTATAATAATACTACACTACTATAACAATACTACATTACTATAATAATACCACATTACTATAATACTACATTACTATAATACTACATTACTATAATAATACTACATTACTATAACACTACATTACTATAATAATACTACATTACTATAACACTACATTACTATAATACTACATTACTATAACAATACTAAATTACTATAATACTACATTACTATAACAATACTACACTACTATAACAATACTACATTACTATAATACTACATTACTATAATACTACATTACTATAACAATACTACATTACTATAACACTACATTACTATAACAATACTACATTACTATAACAATACATTACTATAACAATACTACATTACTATAACAATACATTACTATAACAATACTACATTACTATAATACTACATTACTATAACAATACTACATTACTATAACAATACTACATTACTTTAATAATAATACTACATTACTATAACAATACTACATTACTATAATACTACATTACTATAACAATACTACACTACTATAACAATACTACATTACTATAATACTACATTACTATAATACTACATTACTATAACAATACTACATTACTATAACAATACTACATTACTATAATAAAACTACATTACTATAATAATACTACATTACTATAATACTACATTACTATAATAATACTACATTACTATAATACTACATTACTATAATACTACATTACTATAACAATACTACATTACTATAACAATACTACATTACTATAATAATACATTACTATAATACTACATTACTATAACAATACTACATTACTATAACAATACTACATTACTATAATACTACATTACTATAATAATACTACACTACTATAACAATACTACATTACTATAATAATACCACATTACTATAATACTACATTACTATAATACTACATTACTATAATAATACTACATTACTATAATAATACATTACTATAACAATACTACATTACTATAATAATAATACTACATTACTATAATACTACATTACTATAACAATACTACATTACTATAACAATACTACATTACTATAACAATACTACATTACTATAATACTACATTACTATAACAATACTACACTACTATAACAATACTACATTACTATAATACTACATTACTATAATACTACATTACTATAACAATGCTACATTACTATAACAATACTACATTACTATTAGGCTGGGTTCACACGTGGCGGAATTTCACTTAAATTCCGCTGCGGACACTCTGCAGCGTTAATCCGCAGCGAAGCCGCTTGTCCATTGACTTACACTTTAATTTAGCAGTGTTCGTTTAGACGAGGCGTAAAATTCCGCTGCGGAGCATAGGCTGCGGAGCGGAATTTGGTGTCCGCAGCATGCTCTGTCTGTTGCGGAGCAGTGGCGGACTTATGGCGGAATTTCTCCATTGACTTCAATGGAGAGTCAAAATTCCGCAATGAAGTCCGCAGATCTTATGTGTGCTGCGGAGCGTATTGGTTTTACTACCATGACATTTCTTCATTCTGGCTGGACCTATGTATTTCTAGGTCTACAGCCAGACTGAGGAAGTCAATGGGGCTCCCGTAATGACGGGAGCGTTGCTAGGAGACGTCTGTAAATAGTCACTGTCCAGGGTGCTGAAAGAGTTAAGCGATCGGCAGTAACTGTTTCTGCACCCGGGACAGTGACTACCGATCTCAATATACATGTATCTGTAAAAAAATATATAAGTTCATACTTACCGAGAACTCCCTGCGTCTGTCTCCAGTCCGGCCTCCCAGGATGACGTTTCAGTCTAAGTGACGGCTGCAGCCAATCACAGGCCAAGCACAGGCTGCAGCGGTCACATGGACTGGCGCGTCATCCAGGGAGGTCGGGCTGGATGCCGAAAGAGGGACGCGTCACCAAGACAACGGCCGGTAAGTATGAAAATCGTTTACTTTCACTAGGGAAAGTGCTGGCCCTTCTCTCTATCCTGCACTGATAGGGAGAAGGGAAGCACTTTTCCCGCAGTCCGCAGCAGCTAGTCCGCATCAATGTACTGCACATTTTGTGCAGATCCGCAGCAGAATCTGCAACGCAGATTCTGTGCGGCATTGATGCGGACAGTTGCGGAGGAAATCCGCCACGTGTGGTCATGCCCTAATACTACATTACTATAACAATACTACACTACTATAACAATACTACATTACTATAATACTACATTACTATAATACTACATTACTATAACAATGCTACATTACTATAACAATACTACATTACTATAATACTACATTACTATAACAATACTACACTACTATAACAATATTACATTACTATAATACTACATTACTATAATACTACATTACTATAACAATACTACATTACTAAAACAATACTACACTACTATAACAATACTACATTACTATAATACTACATTACTATAACAATACTACATTACTATAATACTACATTACTATAATAATACTACATTACTATAACAATACTACATTACTATAATACCACATTACTATAATAATACTACATTACTATAACAATACTACACTACTATAACAATACTACATTACTATAATACTACATTACTATAACAATACTACACTACTATAACAATACTACATTGCTATAATACTACATTACTATAATACTACATTACTATAACAATACTACATTACTATAATACTACATTACTATAATACTACATTACTATAACAATACTACATTACTATAACAGTACTACATTACTATAATACTACATTACTATAACAATACTACACTACTATAACAATACTACATTACTATAATAATACCACATTACTATAATACTACATTACTATAATACTACATTACTATAATAATACTACATTACTATAATACTACATTACTATAATACTACATTACTATAACAATACTACATTACTATAACAATATTACATTACTATAATAATAATACTACATTACTATAATACTACATTGCTATAACAATACTACATTACTATAACAATACTACATTACTATAACACTACATTACTATAATAATACTACATTACTATAACACTACATTACTATAATAATACTACATTACTAAAATACTACATTACTATAACAATACTACATTACTATAATACTACATTACTATAACAATGCTACATTACTATAATACTACACTACTATAACAATTCTACATTACTATAATAATACCACATTACTATAATACTACATTACTATAACAATACCACATTACTATAATACTACATTACTATAATACTACATTACTATAATAATACTACATTACTATAATACTACATTACTATAACAATACTACATTACTGTAATAATAATACTACATTACTATAATACTACATTACTATAACAATGCTACATTACTATAACAATACTACATTACTATAATACTACATTACTATAACAATACTACACTACTATAACAATACTACATTACTATAGCAATACTACATTACTATAATACTACATTACTATAACAATACTACACTACTATAACAATACTACATTACTATAATACTACATTACTATAATACTACATTACTATAACAATACTACATTACTATAATACTACATTACTATAACAATATTACATTACTATAATAATAATACTACATTACTATAATACTACATTACTATAACAATACTACATTACTATAACAATACATTACTATAATAATACTACATCACTATAATACTACATTACTATAACAATACTACATTACTATAACAATACATTACTATAATAATACTACATCACTATAATACTACATTACTATAACAATACTACATTACTATAACAATACTACATTACTATAATACTACATTACTATAATAATACTACATTACTATAACACTACATTACTATAATAATACTACATTACTATAATACTACATTACTATAACAATACTACATTACTATAACAATACTACATTACTTTAATAATAATACTACATTACTATAACAATACTAAATTACTATAATACTACATTACTATAACAATACTACACTACTATAACAATACTACATTACTATAATACTACATTACTATAATACTACATTACTATAACAATACTACATTACTATAACACTACATTACTATAACAATACTACATTACTATAACAATACATTACTATAACAATACTACATTACTATAATACTACATTACTATAACAATACTACATTACTATAACAATACTACATTACTATAATACTACATTACTATAACAATACTACACTACTATAACAATACTACATTACTATAATACTACATTACTATAACAATACTACATTACTATAACAATACTACATTACTATAATAATACTACATTACTATAATACTACATTACTATAATAATACTACATTACTATAATACTACATTACTATAATACTACATTACTATAACAATACTACATTACTATAATAATACATTACTATAATACTACATTACTATAACAATACTACATTACTATAACAATACTACATTACTATAATACTACATTACTATAATAATACTACACTACTATAACAATACTACATTACTATAATAATACCACATTACTATAATACTACATTACTATAATACTACATTACTATAATAATACTACATTACTATAATAATACATTACTATAACAATACTACATTACTATAATAATAATACTACATTACTATAACAATACTACATTACTATAACAATACTACATTACTATAACAATACTACATTACTATAATACTACATTAGTATAACAATACTACACTACTATAACAATACTACATTACTATAACAATACTACATTACTATAATACTACATTACTATAACAATACTACACTACTATAACAATACTACATTACTATAATACTACATTACTATAATACTACATTACTATAACAATGCTACATTACTATAACAATACTACATTACTATAATACTACATTACTATAACAATACTACACTACTATAACAATACTACATTACTATAATAATACCACATTACTATAATACTACATTACTATAATACTACATTACTATAATAATACTACATTACTATAATAATACATTACTATAACAATACTACATTACTATAATAATAATACTACATTACTATAACAATACTACATTACTATAACAATACTACATTACTATAACAATACTACATTACTATAATACTACATTAGTATAACAATACTACACTACTATAACAATACTACATTACTATAACAATACTACATTACTATAATACTACATTACTATAACAATACTACACTACTATAACAATACTACATTACTATAATACTACATTACTATAATACTACATTACTATAACAATGCTACATTACTATAACAATACTACATTACTATAATACTACATTACTATAACAATACTACACTACTATAACAATACTACATTACTATAATACTACATTACTATAATACTACATTATTATAACAATGCTACATTACTATAACAATACTACATTACTATAATACTACATTACTATAACAATACTACACTACTATAACAATACTACATTACTATAATACTACATTACTATAATACTACATTACTATAGCAATACTACATTACTAAAACAATACTACACTACTATAACAATACTACATTACTATAATACTACATTACTATAACAATACTACATTACTATAATACTACATTACTATAATAATACTACATTACTATAACAATACTACATTACTATAATACTACATTACTATAACAATATTACATTACTATAATACTACATTACTATAACAATACTACATTACTAAAACAATACTACACTACTATAACAATACTACATTACTATAATACTACATTACTATAACAATACTACATTACTATAATACTACATTACTATAATAATACTACATTACTATAACAATACTACACTACTATAACAATACTACATTACTATAATACTACATTACTATAACAATACTACACTACTATAACAATACTACATTGCTATAATACTACATTACTATAATACTACATTACTATAACAATACTACATTACTATAATACTAAATTACTATAATACTACATTACTATAACAATACTACATTACTATAACAGTACTACATTACTATAATACTTCATTACTATAACAATACTACACTACTATAACAATACTACATTACTATAATAATACCACATTACTATAATACTACATTACTATAATACTACATTACTATAATAATACTACATTACTATAATACTACATTACTATAATACTACATTACTATAACAATACTACATTACTATAACAATATTACATTACTATAATAATAATACTACATTACTATAATACTACATTGCTATAACAATACTACATTACTATAACAATACTACATTACTATAACACTACATTACTATAATAATACTACATTACTATAACACTACATTACTATAATAATACTACATTACTAAAATACTACATTACTATAACAATACTACATTACTATAATACTACATTACTATAACAATGCTACATTACTATAATACTACACTACTATAACAATGCTACATTACTATAATAATACCACATTACTATAATACTACATTACTATAACAATACTATATTACTATAATACTACACTACTATAACAATGCTACATTACTATAATAATACCACATTACTATAATACTACATTACTATAATACTACATTACTATAATAATACTACATTACTATAATACTACATTACTATAACAATACTACATTACTATAACAATACTACATTACTGTAATAATAATACTACATTACTATAATACTACATTACTATAACAATGCTACATTACTATAACAATACTACATTACTATAATACTACATTACTATAACAATACTACACTACTATAGCAATACTACATTACTATAATACTACATTACTATAACAATACTACACTACTATAACAATACTACATTACTATAATACTACATTACTATAATACTACATTACTATAACAATACTACATTACTATAATACTACATTACTATAACAATATTACATTACTATAATAATAATACTACATTACTATAATACTACATTACTATAACAATACTACATTACTATAACAATACTACATTACTATAACACTACATTACTATAATAATACTACATTACTATAACACTACATTACTATAATAATACTACATTACTAAAATACTACATTACTATAACAATACTACATTACTATAATACTACATTACTATAACAATGCTACATTACTATAATACTACTCTACTATAACAATGCCACATTACTATAATAATACCACATTACTATAATACTACATTACTATAACAATACTATATTACTATAATACTACACTACTATAACAATGCTACATTACTATAATAATACCACATTACTATAATACTACATTACTATAATACTACATTACTATAATAATACTACATTACTATAATACTACATTACTATAACAATACTACACTACTATAACAATACTACATTACTATAGCAATACTACATTACTATAATACTACATTACTATAACAATACTACACTACTATAACAATACTACATTACTATAATACTACATTACTATAATACTACATTACTATAACAATACTACATTACTATAATACTACATTACTATAACAATATTACATTACTATAATAATAATACTACATTACTATAAGGGCGGGTTCACACATGGCGGAATTTCACTTAAATTCCGCTGCGGACACTCCGCAGCGTTAATCCGCAGCGGAGCCGTTTCTCCATTGACTTTCACTTTAATTTAGCAGTGTTCGTTTACACGATGCGTACAATTCCGCTGCGGAGCATAGGCTGCGGAGCGGAATTTGGTGTCCGCAGCATGCTCTGTCTGTTGCGGAGCAGTGGCGGACTGGTTGCGGACTCATGGCGGAATTTCTCCATTGACTTCAATGGAGAGTCAAAATTCCGCAATGAAGTCCGCAGATCTTATGTGTGCTGCGGAGCGTATTGTTTTTACTACCATGACATTTCTTCATTCTGGCTGGACCTATGTATTTCTAGGTCTACAGCCAGACTGAGGAAGTCAATGGGGCTCCCGTAATGACGGGAGCGTTGCTAGGAGACGTCTGTAAATAGTCACTGTCTAGGGTGCTGAAAGAGTTACGCGATCGGCAGTAACTGTTTCTGCACCCGGGACAGTGACTACCGATCTCAATATACATGTATCTGTAAAAAAACATATAAGTTCATACTTACCGAGAACTCCCTGCGTCTGTCTCCAGTCCGGCCTCCCAGGATGACGTTTCATTCTAAGTGACGGCTGCAGCCAATCACAGGCCAAGCACAGGCTGCAGCGGTCACATGGACTGGAGCGTCATCCAGGGAGGTCGGGCTGGATGCCGAAAGAGGGACGCGTCACCAAGACAACGGGCGGTAAGTATGAATTTCTTTGACTTTCACTAGGGAAAGTGCTGTCCCTTCTCTCTATCCTGCACTGAATAGGGAGAAGGGAAGCACTTTTCCTGCAGTCCGCAGCGGCCAGTCCGCATCAATTTTCTGCACATTTTGTGCAGATCCGCAGCCGTAATCCGCAACCCGGATTAGGTGCGGCATTGATGCGGACAGTTGCGGAGGAATTCCACCATGTGTGGTCATGCCCTAATACTACATTACTATAACAATACTACATTACTATAACAATACTACATTACTATAACACTACATTACTATAATAATACTACATTACTATAACACTACATTACTATAATAATACTACATTACTAAAATACTACATTACTATAACAATACTACATTACTATAATACTACATTACTATAACAATGCTACATTACTATAATACTACATTACTATAACAATACTACACTACTATAACAATACTACATTACTATAATACTACATTACTATAATATTACATTACTATAACAATACTACATTACTAAAACAATACTACATTACTATAATAATACCACATTACTATAATACTATATTACTATACTACTACATCACTATAATAATACTACATTACTATAATACTACATTACTATAACAATACTACATTACTATAATAATAATAATACTATATTACTATAATACTACATTACTATAACAATACTACATTACTATAATAATACTACATTACTATAACAATACTACATTACTATAATACTACATTACTATAATAATACTACATTACTATAACAATACTACACTACTATAACAATACTACATTGCTATAATACTACATTACTATAACACTACATTACTATAACAATACTACATTACTATAATACTACATTACTATAATACTACATTACTATAACAATACTACATTACTATAACAATACTACATTACTATAATACTACATTACTATAACAATACTACACTACTATAACAATACTACATTACTATAATAATACCACATTACTATAATACTACATTACTATAATACTACATTACTATAATAATACTACATTACTATAATACTACATTACTATAACAATACTACATTACTATAACAATATTACATTACTATAATAATAATACTACATTACTATAATTCTACATTACTATAACAATACGACATTACTATAATACTACATTACTATAACAATACTACATTACTATAATACTACATTACTATAACAATACTACACTACTATAACAATACTACATTACTATAATACTACATTACTATAATACTACATTACTATAACAATACTACATTACTATAATACTACATTACTATAATACTACATTACTATAATAATACCACATTACTATAATACTACATTACTAGAATACTACATTACTATAATAATACTACATTACTACATTACTATAATACTATATTACTATAACAATACTACATTACTATAACAATACTACATTACTATAATAATAATACTACATTACTATAATACTACATTACTATAACAATACCACATTACTATAATACTACATTACTTTAACAATACTACATTACTATAATACTACATTACTATAATAATACATTACTATAATACTACATTACTATAATACTACATTACTTTAACAATACTACATTACTATAATACTACATTACTATAATAATACTACATTACTATAACTATACTACATTACTATAATAATACCACATTACTATAATACTACATTACTATAATACTACATTACTATAACAATACTACATTACTATAATAATACATTACTATAATACTACATTACTATAATACTACATTACTATAACAATACTACATTACTATAACACTACATTACTATAACAATACTACATTACTATAATACTACATTACTATAATACTACATTACTATAATACTACATTACTATAACAATACTACATTACTATAATACTACATTACTATAATAATACTACATTACTATAACTATACTACATTACTATAATAATACCACATTACTATAATACTACATTACTATACTACTACATTACTATAACAATATACATTACTATAATAATACATTACTATAATACTACATTACTATAATACTACATTACTATAACAATACTACATTACTATAACACTACATTACTATAACAATACTACATTACTATAATACTACATTACTATAATACTACATTACTATAACTATACTACATTACTATAATAATACCACATTACTATAATACTACATTACTATAATACTACATTACTATAACAATACTACATTACTATAATAATACATTACTATAATACTACATTACTATAATACTACATTACTATAACAATACTACATTACTATAATACTACATTACTATAATAATACTACATTACTATAATACTACATTACTATAACTATACTACATTACTATAATAATACCACATTACTATAATACTACATTACTATAATACTACATTACTATAACAATACTACATTACTATAATAATACATTACTATAATACTACATTACTATAATACTACATTACTATAACAATACTACATTACTATAATACTACATTACTATAATACTACATTACTATAATACTACATTACTATAACAATACTACATTACTATAACACTACATTACTATAACAATACTACATTACTATAATACTACATTACTATAACACTACATTACTATAACAATACTACATTACTATAATACTACATTACTATAATACTACATTACTATAACAATACTACATTACTATAATACTACATTACTATAATAATACTACACTACTATAACAATACTACATTACTATAATACTACATTACTATAACAATACTACATTACTATAATACTACATTACTATAATAATACTACATTACTATAATACTACATTACTATAACTATACTACATTACTATAATAATACCACATTACTATAATACTACATTACTATAACAATACTACATTACTATAATAATACATTACTATAATACTACATTACTATAATACTACATTACTATAACAATACTACATTACTATAATACTACATTACTATAATAATACTACATTACTATAATACTACATTACATAATACTACATTACTATAATACATTACTATAACAATACTACATTACTATAATAATACCACATTACTATAATACTACATTACTATAATAATACCACATTACTATAATACTACATTACTATAATAATACATTACTATAATACTACATTACTATAATAATACCACATTACTATAATACTACATTACTATAATAATACATTACTATAATACTACATTACTATAATAATACCACATTACTAAAATACTACATTACTATAATAATACATTACTATAATACTACATTACTATAATACTACATTACTATAACAATACTACATTACTATAATACTACATTACTATAATAATACTACATTACTATAATACTACATTACATAATACTACATTACTATAATACATTACTATAACAATACTACATTACTATAATAATACCACATTACTATAATACTACATTACTATAATAATACCACATTACTATAATACTACATTACTATAATAATATATTACTATAATACTACATTACTATAATAATACCACATTACTATAATACTACATTACTATAATAATACATTACTATAATACTACATTACTATAATAATACCACATTACTAAAATACTACATTACTATAATAATACATTACTATAATACTACATTACTATAATACTACATTACTATAACAATACTACATTACTATAATACTACATTACTATAATAATACTACATTACTATAATACTACATTACTATAACTATACTACATTACTATAATAATACCACATTACTATAATACTACATTACTATAATACTACATTACTATAACAATACTACATTACTATAATACTACATTACTATAACAATACTACATTACTATAATACTACATTACTATAATAATACTACATTACTATAATACTACATTACTATAACTATACTACATTACTATAATAATACCACATTACTATAATACTACATTACTATAATACTACATTACTATAACAATACTACATTACTATAATACTATATTACTATAACAATACTACATTACTATAATACTACATTACTATAACAATACTACACTACTATAACAATACTACATTACTATAATAATACTACATTACTATTATACTACATTACTATAATACTACATTACTATAATACTACATTACTACAATACTACATTACTATAATACTACATTACAATAAGAACGCTACATTACTATAACAATACTACATTACTATAACAATACTAAATTACTATACCAATACTACATTACTATAATAATACTACATTACTATAACTATACTACATTACTATAATACTACATTAATATAACAATACTACATTACTATAATACTACATTACTATAATACTACATTACTATAATACTACATTACTACAATACTACATTACTATAACAAATCTCCATTACTGCATTGGAAATTGGCATACGGGTCATGGGGGGCTCATTTAGATCTTTCCTATGGGGATCCTCTCTTCTATGTACTCCTCTATCTATCTGGCTCTGAGTGGTGCACGTCTGTCTACCACACTTTTCTCCACTAGTAACAGTGTTTTCAGGGGAGAATACTGTCCAGAATATGCAATGTAGTGGAGCGTGCTACCAATATTTTTCTCACAGGTTCTTAGAAGAAAATATGGGTAGCATATTCAAGGTCCTTACAATTCCAAACATGCTTTCGTTTATGAGGCCTAAGACTGTAAAACATTGTCCCCTTTTTCATGCAGCCATAGTCCCTGTCTGATTTAAGAGCCTACAAGAGAATGCATGACAAAATGATCTCTTGGAAGGTACTGGTTCTTCTTGCGGAGATCCAGCTGTTAGGAAGTCTGAAGAGCAATGCTCCCCGGAGAAATATATGCAAAATAGCTCTCCCCCAGGAGGAAAAAAACAGGCCCTCTAGTGCCACCTATAACTGACTACCCTGTAAGTCACCTATAGGTGGCACTAGTGAGACAGTTTCCTTACTTCTAGAGCAGAGCTATTTTGCTTACAAAATTAGAGCAGATATTTGAGCTGTATTTTATATTGCCGGAGAAAACTTCACATGAATAACAGCAGTTTACATACATCTTGTGTTATTGGAGAAACTGCACCTTACTTCTTGCTAAAATACAGACAGTAGAAATAAAAGCCAGTGTGACCAAACACACAGCCAAACTGTACCCAGCAATAATGCCAACCCATGTGCCCCTATATATAGCGCCCACAAACCTGTTTAAATTAAAAGGCATGGTTTTACTACGACTACCCCTTTTTCAAAGGAAGATGGCCCAGCGATCTGTTGATATCACTGGGGGAAGTTGCGAGCGGCCATGTTATACACGGTGTGGCCGATTCCACTACGGTAGGAATTACTCTACATGGGGTCCTGAGAAGGGAACCCTGCCCCCCTCTATGAAAGCCCTAATATTACATATGGAAAAGTGTTATCTTCATAAGACAACTAAACTGGTGTCAGCTGTAAACTTCTTTATAATAAAATGAAACTTTGAATAGAGAGGTGTCTTAATCCATTGCATCCTCATTACATCTGCATTCAGCGGACAGACGTATAAGTACAATGAGAGGAGTATGTAATATGGTTGGCACATTATATTCCAGTAGCTACATAGGTTAATGACAATGTCCTATTCACGATGCAAATAAAAAATACAGCAAGAAACCAGCGGCCAGATCCCTGGCAGTCATGGCTGATTCTGTTATGTGCCAGCAATTAGTGCAAGCCAAATGGAAGGACATGTGTATTAAAGACAGAGAGAATGAAAAGGAAACCCAGGTTCATCTTTCCTGTTTCATCTCTGGGAGTCAACTCAGTAAACAAAAAGTTCAATAGCCTCTATATCTATTTTTCTGATACAGAGCTTCGGATCCTTTTCATAGACCAAGAGATAAAACATAAAATTCTATCTGCCTGCAGCCACCACTAGAGGGAGCTTAGGAGCTGACTGCATACTGTTTATGCATTCAACTCAATTATAACACAGTATGCAGTAAGATACGGAGCTCCCTCTAGTGGTGGGCTGCAGACTGTCCATAGACTATAAACGTCCTGGTGGCCCACACCTATCTCTGCAATGACTTTTTAAAACGTCCTGCAAAGTTTTCCTCTCCACGCCTCACGCACTCAATCAGAGTTAAATATGTCACCTACAGATGTAGCCAAGTTTATTAGCGTGATATTACACAACATAAAACATTAAAAAGTCATTGAAAAAGTCAAGATAAAGTTTCTTGACACTGTATTTAATGCGATAAAAGTCAAGATGAAGGTGGCTACATCTGTATTTTATTACACCATATCGAATGACTATATGTTCTGAAAAAAAAACCAGCCCAAATAATTTTAGGTTGGCAGAGGAATAGAACAACAATTTGCTATGAAATTGGCATATGAGTAAAACTAGAAAATACCTGGTCAGGAGGGGGGAGGTAAAGCTTCTGGTCAGGGAGTGGTTAAAAAAAACAAAACAAGGTCTGACCAAGATATATTAAGACATTAATAAGCACAAATGTTTGGACCCATTTAGGGTAGACATTCACTTTAAATCCATTATTCTAGAGTTTTTTTTATTCAATTTCTTGGCTAAATAGGAATTAATTTAGGAAAATTAGAAAAATAGCGCCCTCTATTGGTTATAGGTTTAATGCCCATTCTGAAGAAGAACCAATTTTGAATATGTATAGGACTACTTCTGACCAGGGGTGTTGGTAGATACATAGGACACTATAATAAACTGGTGGAGGTGGAAGATGATATAATTGAATGTGGCTATCACTGGTGCTGGGTGATCGGCATCACTGGGCGAAAGACCCCTCGAAGCACCCCCCCCCCCCAGGTGCCTAGTATTGCAATGCCACTACAGATGTAGCCAAGTTCATCTTGACTGTGATAACTTGCTGCAGCGTGATATCACACAACCATTGAAAAATCATTGCAAAAGTCAAGTTAGAGTTTCTTGCCACTGTGTATTTAATGCGTAAAGAGTCAAGATAAAGATGGCTACATCTGTACTTCTGACGTCATTGTCATGTGAATGAATGGGTTAGGGCTTTCTCATTCAGTATTGCTCTGTAATTTCCCTTTCACCAGCTCCAGTTTCGCTAACAAATAACTTCTCAGTAGATTGCACAGTGCAGATTTTACACGGGTTGTACATCATATTGACATTGTAACTGTGCAGCTCCCCGGCGTTGATGGCATTTGCGTGGCTTTTATGTATTCTCTGTGATGCCATCAATGAACGGCATTTTTACTAAATACTTGGTATAAATTACGCGGCATTTACTGTTATGGAACACTTTGGATATTTTAGACGTGAGCGGTTTTCGCGGAAGATGACTGTACTTACGCATTAACTCGTGTTCACCTTTGCAAAGAACTTTATGGAAGATGTATAATGTATCATTCTCCAGAAAATATAGGCTGTGATGATAGAGCAATTTCAATAATCACCATTTTCTATTTGTATACAGCGTATCATTGAGATTATGGATTTGGAAATTACCCTCTGTTGAAATAAACTCCTTTCTTCCATTATTGAACCTTCCATCAGTTAAGTGCATTTTTTAAAGTGTGTCTTACTTCCAAGGATATAATATATGGCATGATTTTATTATATTATATTATATTATATTATATTATATTATAGTAAAAGGAAACCTTTTCAAGGAAATCGTTATCCTTGATTTTCTTAAAGGGGTTGTCCACTTTGAACAATTCCTCCTCGTAAGAAGGGTTCCTGGGCGATAAGCTGATTGTCATGGGCACAGGGTATGTGGACCCACTAGGCCGCTCCACCGTAGCGAGGAGGCAGCTGACCAGGTCACAGTTTATGCGAAAGTCAATGGCTGACAGTAATGCTTGGGTACCTGAAATAGTCCAGATGGTGGCTGAGGCTTCAGCACGGATGGAGGCTCGTGCGGCAAGTGGCGCCAGACGTGGCGGGCAGTATCCGATGTAGCAGAGGACACTGGACGTGGCAGAAGACACTGGACAAAGACACTGGACGTGGCAGAAGACACTGGACGTGGCAGAAGACACTGGCCGTGGCAGAAGACACTGGACGTGGCAAACGACATCAGGTGCAGTAGACACGACTCCAACGCTGGTAGGCACAGGAACTAGAACAATACGGAATACAGGAACGGGTAACAGGGCATGGGTAACAATTGGAACGGGGAAAGACTAAGGGACCATTTGCGAGACAGACTGGGATAGACTAATAACGCTCAGGCAAGGATCAGAAGGCCTGGGGCCTTCTTATAGACCAGGAAATCATGGCAGTTGATGATGATGACAATCCTTTTGTGCGCGCTCTGGCCCTTTAAGGCCGTGCGCGAGCGCGCGCACCCTACGGGACACAGCAGGACGGAGCGGAAGTGAGCGCTGGCGTCTCCTAGGAAGGAGACAGGGGCCAGCGCTCACGGATCCATGGCTGCTGGCGTCGGGAGGTGAGTAAACCCGACGGCCCGCGGCCATGGACGCTACACTGATCACAGGGTGTGCTGCCGCTGAGACCCCCAGCAATCAACTCTGATATGTGAGGGAACCTAACAGCAATGATTTAATATCCCTGCAGCACCACCGCAGGGCAAATGAAGTATTACACAGTGTCCATTGAAATCAATAGGCTCTGCAAGTGATGCATGGATATGTATGGTCCTCCAGAGTCTGATATTCTCTTTGTAGTTGCTCTTCATTCTAAATTTTTTTATTAACTTAGAATTTGTTTACTTGAATAGGAGGTTTCCAAACCACACGACCCCTTTAAATGAGACATGTCTATTAAAATAAAGGCTATGAAAGCACAAAAAATTTATAGAATTCAATGACTCACATAATATAGATGATACCAATGTCAGGGGCCTCATTGGATTAAAATCCATTAAAATCAGTTAATCAAATTATTTGGCCGCCAAAGTTAACCTCGGCTTAGCTGAGCGGCCGCTTAATGGAGGATTATAGTGTTTGTAGTATTATCCTCAAACATCAAGATCTACTTAGAGGAGTTCAGAAGGGAAATCCACCTCAAAGGCAAATCAGCAGCTTGGAGCCGAGAATTCTTTTTGTGTTTTGTCTATTCTTATTGTGCCAAGGGCATCTGAATAAAGACCTAGATCTGAAGCCGTGGAGGAATTGTGGAGCATAATACATATAAAAGAAGCCAAGAAAACGATTAGTGTTATGGAGACTTAACTTTTAATAGAGAAACTGGAATATGTTATTTAAATGACTTAGGAATGAGAGGACAAAGGGAGTATATGGACAAAAAATGCAGCTGATGCCAAGTATTGAACAGTCGTGCTGCGGCCCCTTCTAAGTTTGACCATGTGCAGGGAACGGCAGCATCGCCCCATTTACTTGCATAACCTTAGGTCCCTTTGTTCTCGAGATCAGCGGGGGTCCCAGAAGTCTGAGCCCCGCCATTTATAATATTATGGCATTACCCAGTGATAGGCCATAACATAATGTTTTGGGAATACCCCTTTAAGGACGCAGCTAATTTTGTCATTTTTTTCACACGCCATTCTGAGAGTAAAATCTTTTTTATTTTTCTGCTAATATTTCTGTGTAAGGACTTGTTTTTTGTTTTATGCATTTTTTTCTGTATATATTACATAGAATTTCATTAATATTATTTTTATATAAAATGCACCGGGTGCCCAGGTATGCCCTAACTGAGATTATCTCCAGACAGTCCTGGGGGGTCTTTGTTAGGCCCAGGGCGGTGCCATAAAACCGATGGAACCGACAACTGGTATACAGAGGGAGTCTTTGACACGGGGTGGTGGCTGTCAAACATGGAGACCATAAATATACGGCTCTGAGCCGGAAGGGGTTAATGGAGGATGTTCGGGAAATCAGATTAATCTGTGATAGGTAGACTGCCAATGATCAGCAGATTGATATTAAATCCATACTGAGATCTGTAGAGAAGAGCTTCTCTGCCTGTGTCCACATGATAACACTTCCTGCCCCGTGCTCTTTTAACCCATTGGTATTATAGGGATTCTAGGTAACTAGTCAGATCTATTCTTTTCTTATTGTTATCTTTGCTAGAATAATCAATGATACTGTTTGGTTACTATGAGGACCTGTAAGACAACAAGTAGTTGCAGGAGCACAGGGGCAGGTAGTGTTGTCATGTGGGACCCTGGCTTTTCTCAGAACTAGTTTGCAACCACTGAGAAATTGGATGGGGTTGATGGTAAAGATGTCCTGTGAGATGAGCTTCATTGCCTGCGCCACCAGGAACGCTTCCAGACCCTATGTCAACTCATTGCCATCATCGGGGTACTAGGCAACCAATGATCTTATCTTTCATTATTCTTACCATTGCTAGACCAATCAAAGCTATTCTGTTTGGTTGCTAGGAGGCCCAGTGACCTGTACGATGACACTGAGCTGCCGAAACGCCAGAGGCAGGCAGTGTTGTCATGGGGACACTCTTCTGGCTTGTAACGTCAATCTCTAAAAAATTACCACAGGAATATTTTTGAAACACACTAAAAAGTGCCATTAAAATACATCCGGCGGTTCTCCTTTAAGCTCGAGAAAAATATTTAACAAACTTTAAAATAGCTAAATCTTTGGTAGGCTGCAAACCAATAAATTCTATGTTTACATTTGTCTCTGGTCTCGGCGCAGCCAATATCTAAAGTTATTAACTTTTTAAGGTCTTTCTTTATTGATCCATTTTATTTTGTTTGTTTGCTTTTAAAGGATGAAAGACTTGAGAGAATTTTTTGTTTGGTTCCCGAGCCGGAATGTTGCCCTAGTTTACCACTGCGAGATTAAAAATGAAGATTAAAGAAGCTTTATCATTTATCTTACAAATGTAGTTTGGCTTTAATAAACTAGACCTATAAAATATACGCCTCCTTAAATAACCCGCTAATTTATAAACAGCACAAACGTATAACCTTCAAAGTTTACTTATATAGTCCTTGATAAATCTGATATGGAGCTAATAGGAAAAGCTACAAGCCAAACAATGTTTACTATAGAATTATTCTATCAGTTTGCAGGGAGAATATCTCTATAAAACATATAGGGGAAAATATATGAAATGCTTGAGTTATACAGAATTTAAGTTTTTGCTGCAAAACTGCCGAAAATGGCGCCACCTGTGAGCAAAATGTTGTTAAAAATTAAGGAAAAATTCTAAATTCAACTTTTGCTTGGGGAGAGACCTCTCTACTGATATCCATAACACTCCACAAGTATTTCCTATGTAAATTCATGAGTAGCTTGTAGAAATGCCACATTGAAGTGATTCAGCGCCTGCTACTAACTGAACAGGGCCATACTGTAGGATGGGCAAAAGAGGCATTTGCCCCGGAGCCCCTACCATTTAAAGGTCTCTAACAGTCTATTCTAAATGTCTTCCGCAGGTCATCTCAAATTAAGGTCAAGGTGCCAGCTGGGGTATTATTTGGGCACTGTACTTTGAGTACTATATGGAATTATTATTTAGGCATTATAAGACCATATTATGTGGTTTCTTGTAGTTTTAACTGGCACCGAATAATGGTATTATTTAGGAAGAGTAAGGCCTAAATATTTTGACAAGTATCATGGCAGTTCAACTCATTATTTTCGCCTTTCGCCCAAAAATCGGAACGAGTTCCCATATATCTCATCCAGCCCTACAGCATTTTTACAGCATTAACTGGAGGGGAAAGCTGTAAAATAGACAAGGGCGTAGCTGGAGGAGCTCTGGTGGAGCACATTTTGGTGGAGTTATCTAATATACAGGCATATCTAGAAGAAAGATGACCACTTATCAAATAGGTTCATGCCACCACAGGATCCATCTCAAGACTGATGTTAATGTGCCAGTGCCTTTCTCATCCTCTTTATAGAAGATAATGGTGGTGTGACCCATTTACTGTTCCTTTATTAGTGATGGCCATTGTGATGCTTGGGTGGAGGGGCGGCGTTGTACAAGTAAACGCTGCCAATGAGGTAAGAAGATCGGGCCAACTTGATTTGGACACCCTTTAAACACAGACCCCAAAGCAGCTGAAAAAGTTGCCTCAATGGTTCCTATATCCTAGAGTTACGATCATGGATCTTCTGAATACCTGATTAAAATTCTAACAATATACAAGATACACCAAAAGGGTTGGTGAAGATCTTTTGAAGCCTACTCCCAACTATAGAAGATTGCCCAGGCCAGACATGGGCCCACCAGAGGAAATATTTCCTAGGGCCCACCCTTCTGCCAAACAGGACATTCTGCCATTATATTAAAATCCAAATCATCAATAGGGATTAAGAGGTTATTTGTGGGATACCTCTAAAAAATCCCAGGTCAACACTGGCAAACCTTGGCGTATGCCAAGGTTCACAAGGCTTGGGGTGGGGGGGGCGATGGCAAACTAGGTACAATTGCTCTACTCTTGTCAAGCTTAGGGTGGGAAAACAAGGGCTCAATGTGACTTTTCTCATCCAAGGGTATAACATAAACTTAGAGTCAACCCTAAAACTAGTGTAGAAGAACCAGAGACCTTATCTGCTGTCATCTTGAGGCTAGATTGACACGAACGTTGCGAACCACGGACATGAAAAACAACCGTTTTTTACGTCTGAGGTGCATCCGTGCTTTTTCCTGCGGGACACGTTATCACGCATCCCCTATAGACTAGAATCTATGGAGGGATGCCTGAAGCGCAAAAAAAATAGGACGTCCTATTTTTTAATGGACCTTTCACATGGTCCGTTGAAACAACGGCCATGTGAACGTCCCCATTGAATTACATAGGTCCGTGTGACGGCCGCTGTTTTAACGGCCGTCACACGGACGTAAACGTTTGTGGGAATCTAGCCTGAGGCCCCATGCACCGTATTTTCATCTAGCAGTAAATACGGTCCGTAAATACGATCCGTATTGCATTCGTATTCCATCCGTATATAGGGATCCGTAAAAAAAGAAGGAAGATGAAAATGATGTCATCAGCATGTTGCATATCAAAGCTTACGTAAATACCGTCGGTATACGGATGCAGAAGCTCCCAGAAGCTTCTATGGGACAGTCCTTGCCGTAATTACGGACAAGAATAGGACGGGTTCTATCATTTTTTCAGCACGGACACCCATCAGTAAAAATACAGAAAGGTGTCCGTGGCCAATAGAAATGAATGCGTCCGTAATCACTGATGAAAAATATGGTCGCGCGCATGGGGCCCGAGGAGTTGTCCTCTGCTGAACCTCTCGAAGTCGACACCATCATCATATCTGAATCTGACCGATCAAAAGGATCGTCTGGTCTTCTGCTGGAGCAGCAGAAGCTCGAGATTGTTACATTAGCGCCTTTCTGTTAACTCTCTCCACTTATTGACCGCCACATTCAATAACTCGCGGCTCAGCAAATCCTATTGATTTTACAAGGGACGAGCAAAAAAACAAATACATTTTCTATTTTAAATTTCACAGTGAAAAACAAAATTAATTTCTCACGTCAGAAAATGACAGTCACCGGTGCTCGGATCAATAATCAGTCCCGCGTGGAGCTGGTGTGAATTGTATCTTACCGAGGGGTCTGGACAATAAGTCTCTCCATCTCCCATTCGTTTCATTTACATGCAGGCGTTGCGTGGTCGCGGCTCTACACATCGTTCAGTCTAATCTCCCTGGTCACGTGATAGATTGAAATGGATGCAGATATTTTTGTAATTGCTATTCTGAAATCCACAATTATGTTCTCTCTCAGTTCCATCTGCAGAAGTAGATACTTCATATTTTAATTGGACATGGGCTTCTCTTTCAGTCTCTGCAAATAGGCAGAGAGCAGAGGCTTAGTATAGTTTTTGTCAATTGAATCAAATGGAACAGAATTTATTACATTCCAAAAAAGGACATTGGCAGATGTAGCAGAGGTGAGTTTGTCATGTGGGAAAACGCATTATGATTTGATCAGTAATGTGCAGTTTTACATAGGAACGCAGGTAAGGCTCCATTCAAGACCTGGACTGCCCATGGATCAAGTGAACCGAACAAAAATCATCTTAGGTCCTATGATAATCTATGTTCGGTTCATTTAAACCACATGGAGTCTGGGTCTTGCCGCCGTAATAACGTATACATTATGCCCGTCTGTAAGAGGCTTAAATCGAATAAATAATATTTATGAACTAACTGATAAGTCCAGCAAAAATAACAAATTCAGCTCTGCTACATCTATCGTGCGATTCATAAACAAAGCAGCCTAAAAGGGGTTAATATCAGCTTTACTTTATCTCTAATTAGGGAGACTGGAGTTCCACATTGTAAATACTCATGGGGAATTTAACCTTGGCTTCTCTTTCAACCCCTTTGCCTCCCCAGACATGTCTATTTTACTAAATACTTGTATTCCCCATGAAATAAAAATTCTGGGGCATCTTTTCTTAGAACTCTGCATTGTGCCATTCCTCTGTTATTCCTCCTAGAAATTTCTTGAAAAATGTACAACTGGGTGTTACCATTTTCTTTGTCAAAGGGGCGTGTCCCTACACAGTCTCGCTCTGTCAGCACTGATTGGACATTGTCAGTCTGTGTAGGGACACACCCCCAACTTGTAATACCCATTTGTCAATTTATTCATAAATTTCTAGGAGGAATAACAGAGGAATGGCACAATGTAGAGTTCTAAAAAAAGATGACCTGGCATTGTTATTTCATAAGGAATGCAAGTATTTACTAAAACTGACATGTCAGGAGGATAAAAGAGCAGAAGGAAAGCGTGTGTAGAGCTCTAGAGAAGGAGAAGAAGATGGCAGAAGTCATCATAGTCTTCTTATCTCCTACCCTCACTTGCTGCTGGCGATGACTCTATACTGGTAGAACCCCTACATTTTTTATGGGGCCCCGTTATCGCTTGATTACTTGTCCATAGTGAGATTCAAAATATCGCCCCCTACAGTTACAAGATAAAGCGTCCACACTCCACTATCCCAGGACAACCCAACATTTGTTACCCTCTCTAAACCCTTTTCACCCCTTGTAAGGCCTCATGCAAATGGTCGTGCCCGTAACCACGGACCGCGATTATGGGCTCAGCCGGCCGCAGGCAGTCACGGAAAACCACCCGCATTTTTGGCCAGTTCTCCCATACAAAGTATGGGAGCACGGACCGTAAAAAGCAAAAGATAGGACATGTCCTATCTTTTGCGGAGGCTTTCTACGGCCCGGACACCTTCCCGCAAATATACAGGAAGGTGTCCGTGGTCAATTGAAGTGAATTGGACTGTAATTCCGTACATATTCTACGGTCGTGTGCTTGGGGCCTAAGAGACTGTTTCCCTATCGCTTGCTATAATTGCTTTTATAGGGGGAGCGAAGAGTCCTGTGCAGGTTCACACTGCCCATAGGGAACAGGGATAGGGCCATCCTGATATGGGTCACCTAATTATGGGCACCATAGCAGCAGCATGGGTAGACTCTATGGTTTTTATTCCAATGGTGACACAACATTAAAGACGAATTTCACTAAATTCAAGACTTTTCTCCTTTGAGGCTTATCCAATATTACTCAATTGTGAATATTCCAGAAGTACCACATGACATTGACCATGAAGCATCAAAACCCAACATGGCGAATCTAATACCTGAATAAACGATACAGGCACCAATACTCTGTTTTATGAATGGGGGTTGGCCAAAACTTGCGGGTGGGCACCATAAAAGGCCCAACACTCTCATAAGGGTGACTTGGGCAAGGCCAGGTGTAGTCGTAGTCAGGAGTAGTCAAAATTATTCTATCCCTATGGGTGTGAATGTCGTGTCAGGGGTGTATCTCTACATGCCCATGTCAGATACAAAGCTGGCATCCTGCCCAGGCTACAGCTTCTATATATGAAGGATGTATATGATCAATGACCAATGAGATCATTAGAAAGTTGTACATTTAGATGATAGACAATGAGTAGATATTGATATGCGGATACCGTTTGTGTAATAATCCTGATGGCATTTATGTTACAAGGTCCTGAATGTATGTGCCCCCTCGTCAGGTAATAAATGTGCGCTGTTCAAATGTATTCAAAGACAAAGATTAAAAAACAAAGATGCAATTATCCGATAATCCAGAGACAAAAACATCAGTTCTTGCCTCGCCACATAATGCCGTCACTTTAGTTTGACCTTGAAACATGTTCTTTTACAGCAGCGGAACATTAATGTTTCTGCAGGAAAAATAATAGAGAATAAATTGCATTTAATTGCTAATTGCAGAAAAGCAGAAGTCACCCGACACGTCCCGGACCGGAGATCTATCGTAATGGAATTTCATTTGCGACTGAAAACATCTTTCTGGAAAAATCTGCAGCCCACGGCTCAGAAGTGGAAATGGATTTGAATAGAAATAAGCCGAGACGTTCAGCAAACAACACAACTCGTTACATTTCTACTGAATTGGTGGTTTTCAAAACACAAGTTTCCAACACTAAGACTGGATTCACACGAGCGTGTCCGTTTTGAGCGCATAAAAAATGCAACGTTTTGCGCGCGTTGCAGTTCTGTGTGACATCTGTTTTCAGTACGTGTCTGTGCTTTTTACGCGCGTATGTCATCCGTATGTCACGCGTTTTTTACATCAGCAAAAAAAACCTGAAGGAGGTGTTTTTCTTTTTCTCATCATTGCTGTCCGTGATTTTCACGCCCCCATTGACTTCAATGGGTGCGTGATGCGCAAAAACCGCACAAGTATAGGACATGCAGTGAGTTTCACGTAGTAGACACACGCTGCGTGAAAAACACTGAATGTCTGAATGGCCCCATTGAATTGCATAGGTCCGTGTGACGTCCGTTGTTTTAACGGCCGTCACACTGACGTATTTTACGTTCATGTGAATAAGGTCTTGGGCCCCATTCACACGGCCGTGCCCGTAATCACGCGGCTGCAGACCGCATTTTCGACCCGTTCTCCCATACAAGGTATGGGAGCACGGCCCGTAAAACGCAAAAGATAGGACATGTTCTATCTTTTGCGGGCGGTACTGATCGGACACCTATCCGTAGCGATACGGAATGGTGTCCACGGCCAATGGAAATGAATGGGTTCGTAATTGCAGACCGTATTATGGTTAGATTTTTTACGGTTGCGTGCATGGGGTCTTAGGCTGGGTCCTGACTTCATGGCTTTACTATCTATCTATCTATCTATCTATCTATCTATCTATCTATCTATCTATCTATCTATCTCATATCTATCTATCTCATATCTATCTATCTATCTATCTATCTATCTATCTATCTATCTATCTATCTATCTATCTATCTATCTATCTATCATCTATCTATCTATCTATCTATCTATCTATCTATCTATCTATCTATCTATCTATCTATCTATCTATCTATCTATCTATCTATCTCATATCTATCTATCTCATATCTATCTATCTATCTATCTATCTATCTCATATCTATCTATCTATCTATCTATCTATCTATCTATCTATCTATCTATCTATCTATCTATCTATCTATCTATCTATCTATCTATCTATCTATCATCTATCTATCTATCTATCTATCTATCTATCTATCTATCTATCTATCTATCTATCTATCTATCTATCTATCTATCTCATATCTATCTATCTCATATCTATCTATCTATCTATCTATCTATCTATCTATCTATCTATCTATCTATCTATCTATCTATCTATCTATCTATCTATCTATCTATCTCATATCTATCTATCTATCTATCTATCTATCTATCTATCTATCTATCTATCTATCTATCTATCTATCTATCTATCTATCTATCTATCTATCTATCTATCTATCTATCTATCGGTATCACCAACCATAATTCATTATAATATGATAATATAATACTTATCATCCCATATAAAACAAGCAACCTTTAATTTTGAGACAGAAACGTCTTATAGCAAATCTTAGCATTAAACTTTGATAGAGAAGGATATTGGGGGACGACGACAAGGAAATGAAATAACATATAAATAAAGGAGTAAATAACGCCAGTTCTGTTGCTGCTATAGTCTTAATAAAACGAGATGATGGAAAATGGAGCCAGCGCTGAGATCCCAGAATGATAAACCTTTCAACATTTATGAAGTTGAAGACAAAAGTGCTCACAGAGACTTGGAACTTCAGGCTCATAGATGCTAAAATTAAAACCCATAAAATATTCATCCCTTTGTGCCGGGCGTCTGTCAGCCATGCATGGATATGATATACTTTGCGTCCGTGGGCCGCAGTTTATTAGCTCTCCGGAATGGATGACGACCAATCTGGTAAACAGTCTACTTGCTGAGTATACAAATAATTTCCATTTCATTACAATGCGTTATCTAATACTATATCTGGCGAGGCTTATAACTTAACAGATCAAATAGGGCCATGGATCTAATTTATGGTTTGCTTAAGGAAATGTTTTCAGATAATTAAGATGATTTTTTAATTCTGTTTAATACAAATGTTAGAAAAAGAGAAGCCAACAAGAGGGGTTAACCCCGAAGACATGGAAAGGAGGGGGCTGAGAACGCGCTGGGATTTTTATATGAACATCAATACATATATAGGTAGATGAAACGAATATATTTTCTGCTGTATATTATATATATATAAAAACGAGGTGCACCCCAAAAGTTATGTGAGCTTTTAAGCTCTTTTAGGGCTGCGTTTAAGTGGGATTGGAGGATGTTTTATGAGTTTCTCAAGTATACGGCCAGACCGTCCTTAGTTGAGCCCGAGCCATTCGAAGCGTTGATACGTTACAAAAGTGCACGCTTGTTTTTCCCTCTCGTCACGGATTAAAATGCAGAGGAGCATCGAGCAGCGGCACACAGTTAAATTTTGCGTTAAACTTGGAAAAAATCTTTCAAAAACCTTAGAGATGCTGAAGACAGCGTATGGGGAAGCTGCTTTATTGTCAACCCAAGTTTTCAGATGGCACAAGGCCTTCAAGGATGGAAAGCCGTTGAGGATGAAGAGCGCTCGGGGCGACCTTCAACGTCAAAAAATAATAAAAATGTGGCCGCTCTGGATCTAATCAAAACTCACCTGAAAGGACACCATTTTGGTACTGTTGAAAATGTCCAGTCAGCCGCGACGAGAGCTCTGAACAAACCTCTCACATGAAGAATTCCAGAAGAATGGCAGCGTCGCTGGAATAGTTGTGTTCAGTCCCAGGGACCCTACTCTGAAGGTGATGGCGCCTAATTGTATGTTTCTTTGAAAAAAAGAATTTTTGGGAAATCATTCTTATTACTTTTGGGATGTTCCTCGTATATATGTATATATATATATACATATACATATAAAAGTTTCACAATTGCTCTTCTCATTTATTTGTATAGTACAAAGTAATGAAAGAAGGAACTTCTACATGAACTGTCTTTATTGCTTTATAAACAGGGCAGAGGGAACGGATTCACGGAGAAAGGAACAAATGTGCCAAACTTTTCATTTACAAACAGTAGGAAGAAAAAAACGGGTGGTTGCAGCGCTGCTAAACATCACAAACGGACTTCCAAGTAAAGATGGCGGTATTTATTGGGAAATAACGGACAACGCGTTTCAGCTCCGAAACAGAGCCTTCATCAGGTCCAAGTAAACTTTTTATTTGAGAGTCTTTTTCTTCTTGTTCAATTTTTGTTTAAACAAAGGTAGGGAGTAAAGATCCCTATCATAGATAGTTATAGCACAAAGAGACAAAAGAGCTTTTAACGCCAATGTATCAATATATAAAAAGTTATAAATTTTATTTGGACAGACAACATATACATTAAAAATAATACAAAAAGTATGACTCTAGTAAAGTTACGGAGACCGCACTCACAGACTGCTACACACTATAATATGTGGGCAAGCAATACCCAACACTGTATGGACCACCCCACAGTTAAAGTCAAAGACAATGCATAGCATAGGGTTAAATGGTCAGATCAAGGGACTTACCCATGTGTGAGACAGAAGGTAAAAGAGTGTCTGCTCCGCCGTATACCCCGACGCGCGTTTCACCACGAAAAGCTTCCTCAAGGGGATGTGTAACCCTATCATAGTCTGATCTACACAAGGCAGGTTATTCCCACATATACTGTTTTCATGCTCATGGATCCCATAGAGTCTAATAATACAGAAATGTAATGGAGCTCCATTGGCTTCTATGTGGAGAATAGAGATCTGCTATATAATGAAAACCCGTAAAGGTCAACGGACTCTAAAAATATGGATCCATAATACAACTTTATTTACTTCTGTCTGCAAAATACAGATCCATAACACAAATCCATATTCTCCCTATAGTAGGGTTCATAGAAGTCAATGGAGAGACATATTTTGTACACCGTGGATGTCTCTGGAGGGAATACTGATCTGTATTAATGGAGTCTACAACGTGGGTCTGTATTTTTAGGTTGCATGGGGAGATTAAATATCTGTAGAAGTAAATAGAAGTTGAAATGGAGATACTGTAAGTTTTTTATACTCCGCTGACTGACGAAAATCTTTAATTTTGACAACCAATCTGGTAAACGGTCTACTTACTGAGTATACAAATAATTTCATTACTATGTGTTATCTAATGCTACTGTATATCTGGTGAGGTTTATAACTTAGCAGGTCAAATAGGGGCATGGATCTAATTTATGGCTTGCTTAAGTGTCACGCTCATGGGGAATGTGGACCCATTGGGCTACTCCGCGTAACAAAGTAGCTGCTGGCCAGAAAAGCATATAACAGTCACTGGTCAATGGTATCTTGATGGCTGGCTTGTCCTGGATTATCGGAAGCTGAACTGGTCACCGACACTGGAGTCGTCACAGACACTGGAGTCGTCACGGATATAGGAGTCGTCACGGATATAGGAGTCGTCACGGATATAGGAGTCGTCACAGGCACTGGAGTCGTTACGGACACAGGAGTCGTCATGGATACTGGCGTTGTCACGAATACAGGAGTCGTCATGTATACTGGAGAAGTCACGAACACTGGCGTCATTATGGACACTGGACATGGATACAAGAATTGACATGGACACACTATACAGGACTGGACACGGACACTAGATAGTTACAGATACAGGTTTCAGGGAACTGGATACAGAACTTTGCAGACTAATTCTGGGTTAGCACTAACATTGCTCAGGCACTGGGCTAGTGGGCAGGGTTCTTTAAATAGTCCACGGTATCCAGGGATAGGCTGGGGACACTTTACTGGTGCGCACACTGGATCTTTAAGAACAAGCACCAGCGCGCTCTATGGGCAGAGTCCGGGGGAGGAAGAGACAGAAAGCAGAGCGCGCCGGCATCCCTGGTAAGAGAGACGATGGCAAAGTTTTACAGTCCTGCACTCATGGCTGCCGTTAAGAGGGGAATGCGGCCAAGTACTTGTTTTCAGATTGGCATTAGACTAGTGGGTCCCTTGACCTTGCACCCAGTTGTTGTATTTGGACTATCCTCAGACTAACGGATAACAACCATCATTGGAAGTTACAGAGTGGATTCCTTGACCTTGTGCCCAAAACTTATATTTGGACCACCATCAGACTAGTAAAGGAGAATTATCATTGTAAGTTACACAGAGTCCCTAGAACTTGTTTTCAGACTTGCATTAGATTAGTGGGTCCCTTGTCCTTGCACCCAGTAGTTGTATTTGGACTATCTTTAGACTAGTGGAGGACAATTATCATAGTAAGTTACAGAGTCCCTAGAACTTGCACCAAGTACTTATTTCCAGACTTTTATTAGACTTGTGGATCCCTTGACCTTGCACCCAGTATTTGGTTTCTAGAACTTGCACTAAGTATTTCTATTCAGAATATCATTGGACGAGTGGAGAATAAGTATCACTGTTAGTGACCGTACATTCTAAGTCCTTTGACTTACTTTCAGAACTTGTGTACGGGCCATCAAGAGAGGAACGGAGGACATAGAGTGACACCTCAATGGAAAGCCAACGCTGATGTGAACCGGCCCTTAGGTACAAAGTGGGTCTTGGACTGAGGGTTGTGTTAAAAGAAATGTTTCTGTTAGGGCCTGTTCACATCAGCGTTGGCTTTCCGTTCCGGGGTTCCGTCTGAGGTTTCTGTCTGGTGAACCCCGCAACGGAAAGTCAAACTGAAACCACAGCTTCCGTTTCTGTCACCATTTGATATCAATGGTGATGGAAACATTGCTGATGGTTTCCGTTCATCACTATTCTGGCAGGTTTCCGTTTTTCCGACGGAATCAATAGCACAGTCGACTGCGTTATTGATTCCATCGTTAAAACGGAAACCTGCCGGAATGGTGACGAACGGAAAGCATTAGCGATGTTTCCGTCACCATTGAGATCAATGGTGACTGAAACGAAAGCTGTGCTGTCACATTCCCTTTCCGTTGCGGGGTTCACCCGACGGAACCCCGGAACGGAAATGAACGGTGATGTGAACAGGCCCTAACTGATACAAACGGATGGCATATCAGTTTGTATCCGTCATCCATTGACTTCAATGCTGAAAACTCCTTTCCGGCATTTTTGACGGAAACAATAGCGCAGCAGACTACGGTATTTCTTCTGTCAAAAAAACGGAAACCTGACGGAACGGAGCCTGAGCACAACTGAGGCAAAAATAAAACCCATTGAAATCAATGTTTTTTTTTTGACGGAAACGTTTACTTCCGTTCTTGTGGTCCTCTGACGGATACGATAGAACGGAAGCCACAATGCAGATGTGAACGCAGCTTTATCCGTCAATCTTTATATGATTTGCTTTCCCGGTACTTTGTCAAGGTTTTTTGCGTTCCCTTTGTGTCTGTTGGCTTTTTTTCCCTATAGAGAATATACACAGTCACCAACATGTAATTTCAGTATATGTCAAGATGACAGGAGCATGAATAGAATAATGCATCTAGTAAGAGAATCTTTTCTATGGAATTAAACTTTCTCTCATTTCGTCACCATTAAGAATATCTAATGGATTGGCAGATTCCTGTGCAAGGCTATAATGCAGAGCCGCTATTATTCACTCTTCTTTTTTTCCGAAGGAAGAGGAGAAGGCAGTAAGTTTTGGAATTCATCATTTGGAAACCATCAAGGCTAAAGATTAATTGAAGAAGCAAGGTTGTTGTACGTGTAACTGAATATCTGATTATCTGTCCTCTCCTGCCCTGTGAAGATGATTTAGTTAGCCTTGCTGGCAAAGCAGTTCTTCCTAGACTTTTTCTTGCCAGGCGGTTGAGAGGCAGATTGCATGAAATATTCAAAGAAGGGCAGAAAATTAAAACAAAGGGTTTTCTTGCAAAACTAATAATAGACTTTGAAAAGTTGAAGAGCAAGAATCTCAGATAAGCAATGAGCAATGCAGATTTATGGAATTTCATCTCTACTATTGATTACCCCAACCGAGAGAAGACCTGAGTGAGATTAGTTTTGTGGCAAACTTCAGGCATTGTCATTTTGATCTCAAACAGGAGGGTTGTATATAAATAAGATGCCATTTTTAGAGGGGTAAAGACTCTGCAGGGGTGTCCATGTATCCCGGCTTGCTTTTCACTTCTCTCCTAATTTTTCTAGCAATAAGGGAGTTAGTGATAGATAGAAAGTAAGCAAGAAAGATAGATAGATAGAGAGAGAGAGAGAGAGAGGGAGAGAGAGAGAGAGAGAGAGAGATAGATGATAGATAGAGAGATAGATAGATAGATAGATAGATAGATAGATAGATAGATAGATAGATAGATAGATAGAGAGAGAGAGAGAGAGAGAGAGAGAGAGAGAGAGAGAGAGATAGATAGATAGATAGATAGATAGATAGATAGATGATAGATAGATAGATAGATAGATAGATAGATAGATAGATAGATAGATAGATAGATAGATAGATAGATAGATATGAGATAGATAGATAGATAGATAGATAGATAGATAGATATGAGATAGATAGATAGATAGATAGATAGGTAGATAGATAGATACATAGATGATAGATAGATAGATAGATAGATAGATAGATAGATAGATAGATAGATAGATAGATAGATAGATAGATAGATAGATAGATAGATAGATAGATAGGTAGATAGATAGATGATAGATAGATAGATATGAGATAGATAGATAGATAGATAGATAGATAGATAGATAGATAGATAGATAGATAGATAGATAGATAGATAGATAGATAGATGATAGATAGATAGATAGATAGATAGATAGATAGATAGATAGATAGATAGATAGATAGATAGATAGATATGAGATAGATAGATAGATAGATAGATAGATAGATAGATACATAGATGATAGATAGATAGATAGATAGATAGATAGATAGATAGATAGATAGATAGATAGATAGATAGATAGATAGATAGATAGATACATAGATGATAGATAGATAGATAGATAGATAGATAGATAGATAGATAGATAGATAGATAGATAGATAGATAGATAGATAGATAGATAGATAGATAGATAGATAGGTAGATAGATGATAGATAGATAGATATGAGATAGATAGATAGATAGATAGATAGATAGATAGATAGATAGATAGATAGATAGATAGATAGATAGATAGATAGATAGATAGATAGATATGAGATAGATAGATAGATAGATAGATAGATAGATAGATAGATAGATAGATAGATAGATAGATAGATAGATAGATAGATAGATAGATAGATAGATGATAGATAGATATGAGATAGATAGATAGATGTGATGGATAGATAAATTCGGGGTTTTTTCTCTTTCATTTTGCTAATTTTTTGGTATTTTACGAGACTTAAACGCCTGTAATTTACATAATTCATCTCCTGTCTCTTCAGTTCTTATTTTACTTCATCAAACAGAATCCTCTCTTTTGGATGTAGAGCATAATAAGTGACATGCAGACCCGGTGGTCGTTCGTTTCTTATTTAATAGTTTGGAATTCTCTTTTTTCCTGCGCTCTGATTCTTATCAGTAATGTTCCATTCTGTCCTTACCATCTACTGAGGGTTCACTCTATGACTAATGGTACAACACATATCACAAATGTCACTATGAGTCACACAATAGTAGTGTGTGTTACAAAATAGTCACAAAAGCGAAATCTGTCACAACATCGTATTCTGTGTTACAAAATTTATTTCTTAGTCATTCTGTGACATCTGTATAAACCCCTATGACACTAATCTGAGATTTCTGCTGCTAGGAATCTAACACATTATCATCCAGCTGATATTGATTTATAACCCTTTGCTTATAATGTTGTGTCAGTAAAAGTATAAGAATATCTGAATAGTGCCAAAGGGGTTCACACGTTTTGCTTTTTCATTCTGGTAATCAGTAGTTTTTGGGCTTTTTACGTGTTCGCTCATTACAAAAAAGATCTTCGATACCTGTAATAAGTTGCAGACCTGTGTGGCATGTCATCCTCTAGATGTTAACAAATAAGTTTACAAGCAAGCAGATATCTTGAAAAATGAAGTATAAAAGAAAGCTGCAGAACTTTTTATTATACAGGGTGGGCCATTTATATGGATACACCTAAATAAAATGGGAATGGTTGGTGATATTAACTTCCTGTTTGTGGCACATTAGTATATGGGAGGGGGGAAACTTTTCAAGCTGGGTGTTGACCATGGCGGCCATTTTGAAGTCGGCCATTTTGTATCCAACTTTAGTTTTTTCAATGGGAAGAGGGTCATGTGACACATCAAACTTATCGAGAATTTCACAAGAAAAACAATGGTGTGCTTGGTTTTAACGTTACTTTATTCTTTCATGAGTTATTTACAAGTTTCTGACCACTTATAAAATGTGTTCAAAGTGCTGCCCATTGTGTTGGATTGTCAATGCAACCCTCTTCTCCCACTCCTCACACACTGATAGCAACACCGCAGAAGAAATGCCTCCCGATCTGACCCCCTTAGACTTTTATCTTTGGGGTCATCTGAAGGCAATTGTCTATGCTGTGAAGATACGAGATGTGCAGCAACTGAAACTACGGATACTGGAAGCCTGTGCTAGCATTTCTTCTGCGGTGTTGCTATCAGTGTGTGAAGAGTGGGAGAAGAGGGTTGCATTGACAATCCAACACAATGGGCAGCACTTTGAACACATTTTATAAGTGGTGAGAAACTTGTAAATAACTCATGAAAGAATAAAGTATCGTTAAAACCAAGCACACCATTGTTTTTCTTGTGAAATTCTCGATAAGTTTGATGTGTCACATGACCCTCTTCCCATTGAAAAAACTAAAGTTGGATACAAAATGGCCGACTTCAAAATGGCCGCCATGGTCAACACCCAGCTTGAAAAGTTTCCCCCCTCCCATATACTAATGTGCCACAAACAGGAAGTTAATATCACCAACCATTCCCATTTTATTTAGGTGTATCCATATAAATGGCCCACCCTGTATATTCAATACTCAGATATTCAACTTCCCCTTGATGTTAATGGATAAATAACCACACAGACACTACACCATAAAAAGCAAAAGAGGGTAACACAATCATCTCAGAAGTTTTTTGTTTTTTTTTGTTGCAAAATGTATTTTGTGTTTTATGTAGTACAGATTATGTTTTAATTATAGAATTATATATTATTGTTGTATTTATGTTTATTTACAATTACAAAAATTGATTTTGTAAGGCTTCGTTCACATCTGCCTCAGGGCTCCGTTCAGGCGTTCCGTCGTAGCTTTCCGTCAGAACGGAGCCCTGACAAACAAATCGAAATCATAGATTTCCCTTTGCATCACCATTGATTTCAATGGTGACGGATCTGGTGCAAATGGTTTCCGTTTGTCCCGGTTGTGCAAGGGTTCCGTCATTTTGACAGAATCAATACCGTAGTCGACTGCGCTATTCATTCCATCAAAACAACGGAACCCTTACACAATTGAGACAAACGGAAACCATCGGCACCGGATCCGTCACCATTGAAATCAACAGGTTATTTAGCGTGAAACGTGAACGGGATAAAAAATAAACAAGAAAAACAATGCCGAAAATCGCTTTTTCCTATATTGACGCCGTTAAAAAAAAAAAATTTCTACCCCAAACTGAGAAAAAAAAAAGACATTTCTCCTGCATAAAACAAGGCATCATTCAGCCACGTCAATGAAAAAATAAAAAGTTATGGCTGCTGAAAGGCAAAAACAGAAAAATGTAGCTGGTCATTAAGGCCTTTTCAGGCCCGGTCATTAAGGGGTTAAAACTATCGACAAAATAAATTCTTCATCAGAACAATCATTGGGGAGCCTCATCGATTCCTAGTGATGGCTTCAGCAACATCCAAGCTTTAGGCAGGAAAATTTACTGTAAATGTAACGGTCACTCTGAGTGGTCGATATCAAAAGTTCCTATGTAGGTATAAATGATAATTGTTGTTACAATCACTCGGAAACAAACCAATCATAATGATAATTCCCAAGCTTTAGGGTGTATTCATAGGGTATGAGCTAATTTAGTGGCTACTTTTGCTGCAAAGACGTCACAGTTTGATGGTTGCCGGTACCTCCAGGAGATTATGGCGTGAGCTCCTTCCTATGACGGCCGCTAGTGTAGTAAGAATATAATTAGTAACAGGCAAGTGTGTGATTAATCACGGTGTGTCTCTTTAATATCCTCTGTCAAATGCGCTACGAGATGACTAACGCTCTGTCATGCCCAGTAAATTAGTACATCCAAACGAATAACGTCTACTTTCCATTCCAACCTCTATTGTTTTGTATGACTGCTCAGCCTGCCTTCATCGTGCCGGTAATTGCTCCTTCTCGTACTGTTTTAACATGTGGCGATTTTCCTTTCACTGTTGGAGGGCCTATTACTGGTAGTGTGTGGGCAACCAAAACTTTGTCTTTTTAAAGGACTGCAAATAGTGCTTGGATAAATTAAGTAATGATCAGCTCTGACTTTCTTCTCACAGCGAGGACATCCATCTAGACTTTGATGTCAAACAGGAGCGAAGTATATGGCAGAAGTCACTTTAAAGAGATTTCCGGCCCTTTGGATAGACCATCAATGGGTGATCAGTGACGGTCCAAACCCCAGAAACCCACAATGATCAGCAGTAAGTGCAACTAGATAAACAATGAAGATCCTACAGTGATCTAGGGAGCCCCGCAGCCTCTGCTGGTCATGGGCGTTCTAGGGGTCAGATTACCACCAATCACTAATTAATGGCTTTATCCTAATAATAGACCATTAAAGGGTGGCCAGTGAGGGTCCGAACCCCAGAAACCCACAATGATCAGCAATATGTACAGCTGGATAAACAATGAAGGTGTAGCCATGATCCAGGGAGCCCCTTATCCTCTGCTGGTCGTGGGTGTTCTAGGGTTCGGATTCCCACCAATCACATATTGATGGTTTTATCCTAAGAATGGACCATCAATGGGTGACCAGTGAAGGTTTGAACCCCCGGAACCCACAATAAACAGCAGTAAGTGCAGCTAGATAAACAATGACGGTGCTGCGCTGATCCAGGGAGCCCCGCAGCCTCTGCTGGTCGTGGGCGTTCTAGGGGTCAAATTCCCATCAGCCACACATTGATGGCTTTATCCTAACAATAGACCATCAATGTTTTTTCTAAAAAAAAAACTTTAGGGCTCATGCACATGGATCTGTGTGATATAAATTTATAGGCGGCTATTGGCCCATATTGTACCTCGATTTTATAAAGAGGCATACTGAGGTTTTTTTTTCTCATGCACTCCAGGAAAAATCTCAAGAAAGAAAAATCAATGAGTGCCTACCTCATGAAGACCCCATGTGATGCCAAACAGGGTCCATTCCACATGTGCCTGGACATACAGAGTCATCATCTTTCACGTTCTTGTCCAAAATGTCATCTACACTAAAGTGATTAGCACCGTTGCTTTGCAAGATTGAGGTCCCGGATCCAAACTCAACTAGGAGAACATCTACATGGAGTTTGTAGGTCCTCCCCAGGTCTTTTGTGTTTCCTCTGGGATCTTCTTCTACTCTCCAAACACATATGGATTGGTTGACTAGCTTTCTATGAAATTGACCACAGAATGTGGGTGAGATAGAAAAACTGGTTATGAGCCTCCATGTGAACTGAAACATATTATATCGAAAATGTCGACTTCTGGAATTTCACTCAGACAGGTCAGTAAGGTCACATTGGTGGACATGGGAGCTGTGTCCCTCACCACTATCCAGAATAATTGTGTTTTGATACTGACTTTAATGGAGCGCTAACCACATCGATGGGGAAAAAGAACATTAGTATGGTGAAGAGCAACTATCAGGTGTGCGACAATGTAGAGTATGATAGCGAGACTTCATTGCATGCGTGGATATGAGGACAAGCTGCCACCTACTTATGTTGTGAGGCGTAAAGCGTAAGGGTAGCAAGCAAATTTAGTTGAAGATGGTATGCTCAAACCATAGCAAAATTTGCAAATTGATGTCACCCCACGTGGCCTCCAATCCAAACAAAAATTTGTAGCCATTGTACAACCCAACACATCCCAATGGAGTGAGACACAAGTAGTTATCTATCCTGGAGGAGTGGAAATTGACTGAGAATTAATACTCATTGTAGTGACTATAATGTGTCTAACTGGTTAAAGAGGTTTCCAGGATTAGAGAAACGTGGCTGCTTTTTCCAGAAAATAGTGCCACACCTGTCTATAGGCTCTATGTGCCAGGGGCTGAGCTGCAATACCACACCTAACCTGTGCACAAGTGTGGCGCTGCTTCTCTCTCTCTTGTAGTTTTCTGATTTTTTGTAAATAAAATGTAGAATTAAATGGTCTGAAACACTCTAAGCTTCAATATCTCTGCTTGCTGTCAGCGAATGGAAACATTTAGGGGCTTATAAAACAGCCTGATCATGTCCTGCTGACACAGTTGCATGGCTCGTTACAAGAGAAAACACTGACACGTAAAGAGCCATACACCTGTATCAGTTGGATATGGTCAGGCTGTTTCTTTCACCTCTGAATCTTTAGGGTATGTTCACACGGCAGCGTCCGTAACGGCTGAAATTACGGGGATGTTTTCAGGAGGAAACATCCCCGTAATTTCAGCCGTAACGGCATGTGCAGGCGCTTGAACGCCGCGCCCATTACGGACGTAATTGACGCTGCTTTTCATTGGAGTCAATGAATAGCGGCTCCAATTACGCACCAAGAAGTGACAGGTCACTTCTTTGATGCCGGCGTCTATTTACGCGCCGTCATTTGACAGCGGCGCGTAAATATACGCCTCGTGTGAACAGACAAAGGTCAGCCCATTGCTTTCAATGGGCAGATGTTTGTCAACGCTATTGAGGCGCATTTTTCGGATGTAATTCGGGGCAAAAACGCCCGAATTACGTCCGTAATTAGTGTGTGTGAACATACCCTAACAATAATGTCCCCATTCCCTAAAAGCAAGCACAGATCTTAAAAAATTGTGAGGAATTGAAACATAAAGTATGTTATAAAGTTGCAGACCTTTTCATAATGCAGTAAATATTTTATGTTTTTACATAATATCGGAAAATCCCTTTGAGATACGTTACAGATGCCCCGGGTCTTTCAGGTGGCACATTTACTGTAAAACCGACGTGCCACACACTCAGCTCTATCTGTTTTTTAGAACTTGATCCCTTTATCTCTAGTCTATATTTGTCTGTTGGGGTGTAATTTTTATTTTTATCTTTCTGAACACTGGCACAGATCTTAATATTGATAATTCACACTGAATTTGCATTGGTTGTAGCGTTCATTAAACACTAGGTTTGTGCCCACTATTAAATGGGTCACTGAAATTATTCGCAATCTGGGCCTCCATCTACATTTTGCCGTCGTGCCACTGTACTCTGCTATGAGCAATAATTAATGGGATATGTTTCAAGTTGCAGGAAGCAGAACATAGTCGGGAAAGACATGGATTTCTAAATAAGTTTTCAGTTTCAAGACTTTCAATTAAATTCAAAAAAAATTTCAAACCTAATAAAAAGTGAAAAATACAAAATGTACATGAGCATGCGCAGCCGGTGTTTCCGGAAGTAGCTGCTGAAATATAGAAAACGCTATGTATGAATTACTTTTATGATAACATTTCCAAACCGACTGTGGGCTTCCATGTTTATGATGTCATAGGACATCAGGTGCCATTTATGAGAGCCTGTAGTTTACTAATGAAGCTCTTAGGCCCCATGCACACCAGCCTATTTCCATCTAAAACAAAATACTGTCCGTAAATTCGGATCCGTAGAAAAAAAGGGAGGCTGGAAATGATGTCACCAACATGTTGCATAGCAACGCTTCCGTAAATACGGACGGTTTACGGAAGATGGGGATGGAAACTTTGCTAATGGTTTCCGTTCATCACCGTTGTGAACGGGTTCCGTTGTTTTGATAGAATCAATAGCGCAGTCGACTGAGCTATTGATTCTGCCTAAATAATACCACCATTCAGAGGCAACTATCTCAGTGCCTTCATAATATGGACATATAATGCCTGCATAACAATGCCATACAATACACATATAACAGTTCTGTATAGAACCCAAATAACAGTGCACACGTAATACTACAGCTGAGATGGAGATGGGGTATTGGAGGACAATTGCCCCTTTTTGCCCATGCAAACTTTCTGCCCTGACTTTATTCATAAATTACCTATGTGTGTCGATATTTATATGGTAGTTCATAGCAGTCGCACATGTTCATTCTCTACCTACCTGTATGGCAAGAGATGACGGCATAAGGGTTATTTACTTTGGACGATCCCTTTTTTTGTCAGAAGGATCCGTCGAAATAAGCCGATAACAGGTTGACCCAGGTAGGGACTCCCAGCGATCAGTTGTAATTTAAGGGGAAACTCAGCAGCATGATTTTTTTTTCCTGCAGCGCCACCACAGGGGAAATTAGTAATTACATGGTGCCTATTGAAATCAAAGGGCTATCTGTGTAACGCACAGACAAAACTGGTCCTCCGAAAGAAAAACTCTCTTTTAAGCTGCCCTCTAATCTGGCTAAGTGATGGAGGTCCTAAATGAAGGACTACCCTCTATTAACTCAAAATGAAAATGGGTTTCCTTACCAGATCACCTCTTTAAGGGGTACGTTCAGCTAAACATTTATCAAATATCCACAGGATAGGTGATAAATGTTAGATCGATGGAGGTCCAAACGCCATCCACCCAGCAAGGATGAGTTTGAATGGAGCGGTGGCCGAGCATGCGCAGTACCACGCCATTCACATAGGGCACTTGAGGGCACTCATTCTCAGGATGGGTGGGGGTCCCAGCAGTCAGACCCCCACCGATTAGCCATTCATCACCTATCCTGTGCATAGGTAATAAATGATGATTATGAAAAAACCTCTAAGTTCTTTTTCAGTTTTTTCCAACTGAAATCCAGTGACGGATGATCTACTTCTGCCCCGTGTGATACAAATTTGCAATGACGGCGCGATCAGCTCTGACTACTTTTAAATCTACGAGCCTGAATAAATAAATAAAAAGGTTGTGCAGCCATGGCAACCCATCAGATATTTCCTTTTCATTTTTTTACTGATGTTTTCATTTTTAGTCGGCACTTAATCATAATATCTGCACATTGATAAGTACTCATAAATATCTTCCAGTGTGTGGAGATTCACCTGCTGATCAGCAAATAATTTTGGATGGCTGGCAGGCGCCTTCTAGACATGAAACAGTCTTTCAATAAAGTCTTAAAATTACTTTCAGCTTCTAAGAACAATGCACGGAGGGGGCACAGCGGCGTCTGCCGAATGACTGGATGTAACCATGGCATAGAGCAAGCTCATTGTGTATTGTAGCTGATACCGTCAATATTGTGTTGTATCGATGGAAAGTCACGTCAACTGGAAATAATAAGCAACTGTTCACACCGGTGGAAATCGACAATTGATTACATCATCGTACTTTGGCGTAGTCCTATTTAACAGGACTTAATGGTACAACAGGTTCTGCAGATAGACTACAAATAATCCTCTAGGTACATTTCATAGTGACTACCTCCTTATTTTCATGAACATGATTAGGACCAGTGTTTCTCAAACTTGTCCTCAAGGAACCCCAACAGGCCGTGCTTTGTAGACTTGTCTTGAGGACCGGTTTGGGTTGACTGATGTAGACTACAACTTGGTTCCTTATTACACTCATCCAATACCTGAAACATAAACTTTGTTGTGTGGAGTTCACCTTTGATAAAGTTCTAGTATGTTGGACTTCGAGTTGGCCATAAAGCCGTAAGAATTTTGTGATTTGCATATTAACCTGGAAACATTGGCATGGGGTAAAGAGGCCAACTCTTAAGAAAAAAACACAGTATCAAGTGATTGGAGACCACCCCAGCTCCAAGTGGGGTTGTCTTCTGCTGGACTTTCCACACTATTGTCACATCAGAGCCTGGGCCCACCAGAAGATCCTCTGTTATTCTGGTGGGCCAGTCCGACCCTCATAAAATTGACCTCATGTTGACTTCACGCTTTTATACCATCCCGGATGAGATGGGGACGGTGAAGAGCTAGACCCTCCTGCTCTCCTATAAGGAGGTGTCGTGGCCCCAGCAGTGGAAGGGACTATATTTTGATTCCTCCTCCTCTGTATACACTCCTGCTTTGCAGATATTTCTAGTATCTTTCACTGCTCGTGAGTATTTCTCCATCCAACAACAAGTCCATACTATTAATTACGAGTTACACGTTTTGTGAGACCCGCTCAAAATACAATGTTTTTGAATTGACTATTATATTTGTATGCAGGAATCTCGAAGATTATTTTGGACAGACAGATTTGCTGAATTAAATTGTCTGCAAGGACAATCTGAGAAAAGACTCTCATTAAAAATGCTGTTATAAAGCGAATTAGTCCCAACAGAGAACTTGTCCATTCAATGAATGATGGAACAATCTCATTAGTATGAATGCCTGATAACAAGTACAAATCCCTCAGTTCCCTACGGGTTCATTGGCGGAAAACTGGACGTTATAACCTGCTCCGTTCTATATGCCTAAGACCTCCAGCCGTTCCTCTGTCATGATCGTTCATTTCTTTAATACTGAAAGTTTTCAGGAATCTTTCTCTAAACTTAAACAATCCTTCAGACTTCACCCTGGGGGGGCGACTGAAAATTAAATATCCATAATAGTACGATATGAAATATAATCCTGTAGGAAGACTGTAAATTGAATACACATCAAATGTTTATCAGCTCGATCAAATGGACCAGTATTGATTAAATGAGACGAGGCGCAATAATTTGGGAACCCACTGGGATAAAATCAGTAATGGAAAATATTGTTTTATGTATGAAAATGCATTTAATGAGTGGAGGCATGGAGAACGCATAGAAGGGTTTATCAATATTTGTTTGACTAGGTATAATATTACAATTCATGCGGCAAAAGGTATGAGTTCTGCTTAGTTTATATTGTTTTTTAATGTTTTAACGATATGGAGGGGAGGGGGTTGGAAGAACAATAAATATTCATGTATTAAAGGGCATTGCCTACTAAATTTAAAAAAACATCATCACAGTAGATCGACCTTGAGTTGTCCTCTGGGAAAGCTGAGTGGTTGAGTCCAGAAGGGCAAGTCTGGTATTAAAATACAGTATAGTGAAGATGGTGTGAGGGCTGTAATACTGTATGACTATAGAGAGTTTTCATTTAGTACCCTAAAAATATTGAGTAGCAAAACCTTTGGGCGACTGTAATGACATGGTAGGGAGACAGACAGGTGAACCCTAATCTACCCGCCACTCAGTCCCTGCCTACTTGCAACGACCCGTCCTAAGCGACGGGGTACAACTGGGCGACGGTCCCTATGCTCAGTAAGTGCAAGACAGACAAACAGACAAGGGTACACAGAAGCAAGGGAAACGGGGCAGCTGTCCGCGGAGACACCGTGAGCAACAAGAGTAGTGAACAGGCCGAGTCAAACCAGGAGAGAACGAGGTACAAAACGCTGAGCAGGAGAGTGGTCAGAAAGCCAAGGTCAATAACAAGCAGAGGATGAGTAGTACAAGCAGCAGCAGCAAGCCAGGAAACAAGCATAGAAGAATCACAGGCAAAGGAGGAACAGGAAAGGCAGGTATAAATAGACAGAGGGCGGGAGCTAGCTCCGTCTGGCCAGGCTGTGATAGGCTCTCCCACCCCTAAGCCTGCCATCCTGAGTGGGGGAAGATGGAGTCAGTCTCACAGACATAGGAGCAGGTGCAGACTGATTGCCCACGGGCGTCGACACAGAAACTGTGTCTGGCAAATCCTTTACAGCGACACAGTGGCACCCACATTGCTTGTCAGTCAGTTTCTTTAAATACAGAAATGACTGCGCGACCTGCCACTCCATTCACATGGATGAACGGGACCGCCCGTTCTCCTGATCGGTGGGGGTACTAGCAGTCAGACCCCCACCGATCAGCATGTTATCACCTATCCTGTGGTTAGGGAATAACTTTTAATCTTGAGACAACCCCTTTAAAGGCTTTGTTCATCTTTATAACCATTTTTTTTTTACTTGCTCCAATGCATCTAAAATAAATAAAAAATTAAGGAATGTTGTAAATAGGTTTGATTAATAAGGTCCTAACTTTTTGTGTATACAGCTCCTATGCAGAATTATGTCTCTCCATGGTTACAGACTACAAACAGTAGTTTGAGCCTGCATTTATGTGTTATTCCACTCCCTCTGCCCCCTCTTCTTGCTAACCTACAGACAGGACCTCATGTCACCATGGTGCCTTAGTCTTGTACGGAAGGAAACTGTACGCTCTTTGGCTTGGCCCCATGGTGAGGGGATAAGGCTAGTCATGTGGGACGCAGATACTTTTTCTGACCCCCATGTATTCGCTTACACAATCATCTTTCTTTACTGTAACTTCTTACATCCCTCAATGAATTAATCTAGAGCAATTTAATAATATAGGGGTGTACCGGGTCAGGTTCCTGATATATAATTCTTGTTCGGGGGGTTGCTATAAAAGGTAAGAACAGGATAGGGATTCCTATGGAGAAAACTGGGTCTGAGTGACGTAACCAAACCTGGTAAAGTTTGACTTAAGAAATGTTAAAGCAAGCACTTGAATCTATGACTTGTAGTAAGTTGAACATGGAGATGTAGCATGCATCAAAAACCCTATCAAAACTTAAGGATCCCTTTACTCTGCATCATTCATGCATCTGGTACTGATATTGTTTTGTTTTGTGGGGTTTTTCTCCAAAAAATGATTGGTTGTTTATATTTGCAATTCCATGCCCAACCACATGGTGTGCTGTTAAGGAAACCTATGGCCATGAATAAAGCAAGTTCAGTAGAGGACTCATGAGTGCCACCTTGTGGTGAAGAACTTATATGCAGGTATATGTGTTTAACATTTTGTGATTCTTTCCATTTGCTTCATTATTTCTTACTAGACATTTGCAGAATAGATTGCTTTGGAGTTAACCAGTCATGTGCCGCCCTTGTCACAAAACATAGCTGAACTCACAGGTGAAGAGATAGAGGGGTACTGTGATTATACAGTAGCAATGAATTCCTGCTTCCGTTCCTGGATTACATAGCTGCCCTGCCTTTAGACTACTACTAAATCACGCTTCTACTCATAACCCTGCAGCAGCTGTGCAGTTGAATGAAACATATTTATTGTTAGTACTAATGCCAATATTCTGTTTGGATGGACTAGAAATCACCGCTGGGCAGTAGCCAAAATGTAACATTTATTTTTTAGCAAAAAATTCTTTGAAAATTCCATTACACAAGTCTTTGATGTTCCGATGTAGCACACGATCAGGTGTACAAATGAAGAATTGGCCAATGAGGTGTTTCCAAATACTGTTTGATGCAGATTTAAAGGACCAGTGTCACGAAAAAAAAATTTTTTATATCAATTTGCTTTTAGTGTTTTATTAAAATATTTTTTATTTATTTGTGTGTTTGTGTTTTACTTTTTTTATTTTTTCACTTTTTCTTGTCCATGGGGGCTGCCATTTTTTTTTCCATCTCTGTATGTGTCGATTAACGACACATACAGACATGGAATACGGCACATACAGTCCCATAGTGAATGCGAACGGGGCCCGTTCCATCCACTATGCTGTACGCCGTCTGTGTGGGAACGGCGCATTCGCCGCTCCCACACGGTCCAAATTGAACTGTGCGACGTCCGGCGCCATTTTCTTGTGGACTGGAAGTCGCGGCCGGACAGTAAGATTACTACTTCCGGTCGCGGCTTCCGGACTTGTGCACATGGAGCAGCGGCAGCAGACGGAGCGGACGGACCGGAGGGAGCGGCGGCGGCTGGAGCAGGTAAGTTATTTCTATGTATGTTCGTGTTTCAGTGTGTGATTACTACTGTATGTAAACCTACTACACTGTGTGTTAGCTCAAAAAATGGCGACACACAGTGTAGGAGGTTTGACCATTCAATCCCCTCGTTTCTCCCGGCACTAGCCAGGATAAAGGAGGGGGGGATTCTCAGAGCTCACTAGAGCGAGTGAGTTTTCTCAAATTTTGCAGCATAAAGCAATGTGGTTGCTTTACCACATGCAATGCTGCAATTTTGGGAATTGCTCCATCTAGTGACCAGCACTGGGAAATGTTATAAATTAGAATCTAATTTATAATATTTCCTGACTCGTGAAAAAATTAAAAAAATTAGAACAATGTTTAATCACCTATACACTAATTGTTTAACTATAAATGCCATAAATTATATATTAAATGTCCTTTAGTGTAAATAAAACATATGAAATAGTTTACTTTATATTAGTATTATCAGTGCTTGAAGTTACAGGCTCAATGACCATGTGACAGTGTCACTATGGCAACACTTACTGTCCTGTGCTCTGGCCCAAGGCCTGGTGGCACTGCAAGAGAGGTTGTTATTGTCCTTAGTTTCAGGGCTGTATTATCCTTATTGCTGATGCTGCCTGTAGCCTCCATTCAATACTTGTATACTTTCACCCCAGCTCAATGCTGTAAACCAGTGGCGGACACAGACTGCAAAAGGCCCCTGTGCAGATAATGTGCCAGGGCCCCCCCCCCCCCACCCCGCAAACTTCTCATGGCCGACGGTCCGCTTTCAGCTGCATCGCTGGGTCTCCTAAGTGACCCAACAATGCAGCACTAGCAGCCGGGGCGTCACTAAGGCTGGGTTCACACACACACTATTTACGGACGTAATTTGGGCGTTTTAGCATTGAATTACATCCGAAAATGCGGCTCAAAAGCGTCGGAAAACATCTGCCCATTCATTTGAATGGGTCTTACGATGTTCTGTGCCGATGGTCATTTTTTTTTACGCGCCGCTGTCGAAAGGCGGCGCGTAAAAAACTGCCTGTCACTTCTTCAGATGTAAATGGAGCCGTTTTCCATGGACTCCATGGAAAACCAGCTTCAATTACTTCCGTAGTGGACGCAGCAAAAGACGCCTGCACATGCCATTACGGCTGAAATTACGGTGCTGTTTTCTCCTGAAAACAGCACAGTAATTTCAGCCGTAACAGACGCTGCCGTGTGAACATACCCTCAGGGCTTAAAATGTCCGGGAAATAGCCCCAATACATATGTGTCCGCCCCAAAAAAAAGTGTGTGTATAGGAGACAGCATAGCATATCTATAGCACTACGACCCTATAAACTATGGATAGGATTAGATACAGTGGCTGAGCAGACAGTATCACACATGATAGGATTAGATACAGTGGCTCAGAAGGCAGTATCACACATGATAGGATTAGATACACAGCTCAGCAGACAGTATCACACATGATAGGATTAGATACAGTGGCCCAGCAGACAGTATCACACATGATAGGATTAGATACAGTGGCTCAGCAGACAGTACCACACATGATAGGATTAGATACAGTGGCTCAGCAGACAGTACCACACATGATAGGATTAGATACAGTGGCTCAGCAGACAGTATCACACATGATAGGATTAGATACAGTGGCTCAGCAGACAGTACCACACATTATAGGATTAGATACAGTGGCTCAGCAGACAGTATCACACATGATAGGATTAGATACAGTGGCTCAGCAGACAGTATCACACATGATCGGATTAGATATAGGGCCCAGCACAGTATCATACATGATTGGATTAGATACACAGCTCAGCAGACTGTATCACACATGATAGGATTAGATACAGGGCCCAGCTCGCTGACATTGCGGCTCCAGCGCTGGACCCAGGAAAGGTAAGAATAATAATTTTGCTTCTTTATGTGTTACTGATTATTTTTGTGTGTTTGTGTTTTTTTTACAGGTTCGGTTGTTGGACTTCGGATACGAGGACTTCAATGACGGCGTTTTTTTTATTCTCAATAAAATGGTTAATGAGGGTTGTGTTTTTATTTCAATAAAAAAAATTTCTATGTGCTTGTATCTTTTTAAACTTTATTATCACCGCCTTAGTAATGGCCGCTGGCTGATTGACAACCTCCATTACTAAGGCGAGGCTTAATGTTAGCCGGTGCAGAGTCTACACTAACCCCCATTATTACCCCGGTACCCACCGCCACCAGGGGTACTGGGAAGAGCCGGGTACAAACCAGTACCCGACCAGCTGTAGTGACGGGCAGGCACCGGGGTGGCCGCAGGCTGGTAGTATTAGGCTGGGGAAGGCCAAAAACAGTGGCCCTTCCCACCCTTGTAATGCTGCCTGCTGCTGCTGTGTTGTATCTGGCTGGTTATGAAAATTGGGGGGGACCCGACATCGTTCTTTCCAATTATTTTTTAAATGACGTGGCGTCCCCCCCATTTTCATAACCAGCCAGATACAATAAAGCAGCAGCAGCCTAGCATCACCAGGGTAGGAAGGGCCACTGTATCTGGCCTTTCCCCTCCTGATAATACCAGCCTGCGGCCACCCCAGTGGCCGACCATCACTACAGATGGTCAGGTACTGGATCGTACCCGGCTCTTCCCAGCACCCCTGGTGGCGGTGGGTACCGGGGTAATAAAGGGGGTTAGTGTTAGCCTCTGCACCGGCTAACACTAAGCCCTGCCTTAGCAATGGATGCTGTCAATCAGCCGGCGGCCATTACTAAGGCGGTAGTAATATAGTTTAAAAAAAACCACAAAGACATAGAAAAAATATTTTATTGAAATAAAAAAAAAAAACACAACCCTCATTAACCATTTTATTAATAAAAAAAAAAGCTGTCATCGAAGTAGTCCTGGAATCCGCCGTAGTCCAACGACCGAACCTGTAAGAAAACACACAAAAAATGATTAGTAACACATGTGTTAGGGTATGTGCACACACACTAATTACGTCCGGAATTGACGGACGTATTTCGGCCGCAAGTACCGGACCGAACTCACTGCAGGGAGCCGGGCTCCTAGCATCATAGTTATGTACGATGCTAGGAGTCCCTGCCTCGCTGCCGGACAACTGTCCGGTACTGAAAACATGATTACAGTACAGGACAGTTGTCCCACAGCGAGGCAGGGACTCCTAGCGTCGTACATAGGTACGACGCTAGGAGCCCGGCTCCCTGCAGTGTGTTCGGTCCGGTACTTGCGGCCGAAATACATCCGTCACTTACGGACGTAATTAGTGTCTGTGCACATACCCTAAGGCTTAGATACAGGGCCCATGTGTGATACTGTCTGTGGGACCCTGTATCTAAGCCTACCACAAGGTAGGCTTAGATACAGGGTCCAGCAGACAGTAATCTTATACAGTATAAGATTACTGTGTGCTGGGGCCCTGTATCTAAACCTACAGTGTGGTAGGCTTAGATACAGGGCCCAGCAGACAGGATCACGCATGGGCCATGTATCTAAGCCTACCATGTGATTGGCTTAGATACAGGGCCCAGCAGACAGCATCACACAATCTGTGATCCTGTCTCATGGGCCCCCTAAGCCTGCTACATCGTAGGCTTAGGGGTTGTGCAGTCCCTAAACATTGATGGCCTATCCTCAGGATAGGCCATCAATAGCTGATGTGTCGCCCGGGACCCGCAAATCAGCTGTTTTGAAGGGGCCGCAGCACTCGTACGAGAGCTGCTTCCCCTTCATTTCACTACTCGCCCACACTGTGAATCGCCGAAACCGATTCACAGTGTGACCGGAATGAAGTGACAGGAATGTTACCTTCCTCTTCGGCCGCGGCGGGAGTTCTGTAGTCTCGATGCTGTGCGCGGCGCATAGCGCTGTGACGTCATGTGCTGCGCACAGCGCCTGACGTCAGGACCTCCGCTGCGATCCGGAACCAGGAAGGTAAGTAAAGTATGTTACTATAGTAACAGGGGCCCGCGGCCCGAGTTACTATAGTAACTTTTTATTGATGTGGTGCGGGGGGCCGTGGGCCCCCCTGGCTTCGGGGCCCGGTCGCAATTGCGACCGCTGCGACCCCTATAGCTACGCCAGTGGTCCACGGGCCTCTGTCTCAGTCCTCAGCATCGCGCAGCTGAGAACTGAGTCGGCCAGCAGAGGAACGGGCCCCCTTCCCACGCGGGGCCCTTGTGCAGCTGCACCGGCTGCACATGCGGTATGTCCGCCCCTGGTCCAGCAGCAGCAGTCGTTGTCTTCTTCAGACACAGTGAGTACTGAGTTATGTCTGTGTCCGGCTGCTGCTGCCCGGAGCCTCCTGAAAAAATCTCCTCCTGCCCGCATAGAAAGTACATATCTTACCCACCTCTGTATTATGTTAACACCGCAGCATAGGATTGTATCAGCTCTGCGGCTCTTATCTCCCGTCCTGTGTAACATGTGACAATAAACCTGTCTTCTCCCTCTGTTTACACAGGACAGGAGAAAAGAGCCGTCGTAGAGCTGATAGTGATACAATCCTATGCTGCAGTGTAAACTAATACAGACGTGGGGAAGATTTTTGCTTTCTATGGGGAGGGGGTAGAGTTAGATGATAATGGGGGCAGGGAGATGATAATGGGGGCAGGGAGATGATAATGGGGCAGGGAGATGATAATGGGGCAGGGAGATGATAATGGGGCAGGGAGATGATAATGGGGGCAGGGAGATGATAATGGGGGCAGGGAGATGATAATGGGGGCAGGGAGATGATAATGGGGCAGGGAGATGATAATGGGGCAGGGAGATGATAATGGGGGCAGGGAGATGATAATGGGGGCAGGGAGATGATAATGGGGGCAGGGAGATGATAATGGGGGCAGGGATATGATAATGGAGCAGGGAGATGATAATGGGGCAGGGAGATGATAATGGGGCAGGGAGATGATAATGGGGGCAGGGAGATGATAATGGGGGCAGGGAGATGATAATGGGGCAGGAAGATGATAATGGGGGCAGGGAGATGATAATGGGGGCAGGGAGATGATAATGGGGTAGGGAGATGATAATGGGGCAGGGAGATGATAATGGGGGCAGGGAGATGATAATGGGGGCAGGGAGATGATAATGGGGGCAGGGAGATGATAATGGGGCAGGGAGATGATAATGGGGGCAGGGAGATGATAATGGGAGCAGGGAGATGATAATGGGGCAGGGAGATGGCATTGGGTAGGGAGGGAAATGATGCTAGAGTGGGAAGGAGATAATAATGGAGGGAGGATGGCACTTGAGTAGGGATGCACGATGCATCAAAACTTCGATACGGTTTCGATACCGTGCACCCCCAAACGGTTCAATACCGTTATTTCATGTATTTCGATACTAAGCTGTGCGGCCGCACAGCTCAATATTGTAATACATGAATGTATGAGAGCGGAGCTGCGGCTGTGTAATACAGTCACGGCCCCGCTCCGGAGTCCTGACATGTGCGCGCCGCCAGGATTATGTGATGCAGCCAGCGCTGCACTAATGAGCGGCGGCACTGAAAACAGAACATGGCGGGCACACTACAAAACACCCCCACATGTTCTGTCTTCAGTGCCTGAACCGCTGCTCATTAGTGCAGCGCCGCCCGCATCACCTCGTGCTGACCGCGTGCAGGGCGGGGCAATGGCTGTATTATACAGCCGCAGTCCCGCTCTATAAAGGCAGAGATCAAAGAAACCTCTCATCTCCGCCGCTATTCCCCTGAATGCTGCGATCAAAGCTGACTGCAGCATTCAGGGGAAAATAAGAATCCCTGTGACGCGATTGAGGGACATACCATATATGGGCAGACAGCCCAAGGTCCAATGAAGGACCCCAGGGCTGTCCTACCATATTTCCTGTTAGGGCATACTCAGGTCTGTCCTAACAACTGCCTGTGTACTATCCGTATATAGATATATACCCGTACATTAAAGTTTAAAAAATAAAGTAAAAACATAAAGTAATGTTAAATAAAAAAAATATACACATACACCTTTTTTACAAAACACATTAAAATAAGTCTCAATACATAAAATATACACACATTCAGTATTGGCGCGGCCGTAATAACCTGCACAACAATTTTTTTGCGTCATTTATGATGTGTACGCTGTAAAAAATAAAATAAAAACTTCTTTCACTTAATAATGTGGGGCACGAGGTGTGATGCTGAATTTAACCTCCATGTGCCTCACATTAATAGTAATTAACCCCATCATGTACCTTACACATTAACCCATTATAATTGAGGAACATGATGGTGTTAATTACTATTAATGTGAGGCACATGGAGGTTAAATTTACCATCACGCCTCACATAAGAAATGGAAGAACTGTTTTGTTTTTTTATGAGGGTATGTTCACACGAGGGTGTCCGTTATGACTGAATTTTCGGGGATGTTTCAGCCTGAAAACATCCCCGTAATATCAGCCGTAACGGCATGTGCAGGCGCTTGAACGCCGCGTCCATTACGGACGTAATTGGTGCTGCTATTCATTGGAGTCAATGAATAACGGCTCCAATTACGGCCAAAGAAGTGACAGGTCACTTCTTTGACGCGGGCGTCTATTTACGCGCCGTCATTTGACAGCGGCGCGTAAATTACGCCTCGTGTGAACAGACAAACGTCTGCCCATTGCTTTCAATGGGCAGATGTTTGTCAGCGCTATTGAGGCACTATTTTCGGACGTAATTCGGGGCAAAAACGCCCGAATTACGTCCGTAAATAGGCCGTGTGAACATACCCTTACTGTTGGCAAAGTATCGCTTTGTTATCGAAATCGCAATACTACACAAAGCATCGGTACCGAAGTCCAAATTCTGGTATCGTGACATCCCTCCACTGGAGGAGGCATTATACAATGGGGGGGGGGTAATAATTGGGTGAAAAGTGATGATATCTGAAGGGAGGGGAGAAATTATACATGGGGAGGGGTAGAGGAAGGAGAGAGTATACCTGGGCAGGGGGAGAAAGCTTATACCGGAGGCATAGTTAGCAACAGTCCTGAATTTGCAGGGACTGTCCTGAATCTACAGAGGCAGTCCCGGCAAATTACTGTCCCATACGTGTCTCAGCCACTGCCATATTCAATTGTATCTGCGTCCACAGGATGCAGATACAATTGAATACTATGGCAGAGCAGGAAAGTATCAGCTTCCTGCTCTGCCATTCACCCATCCAGGAGCGAATCCCCGGCCAGAGAGTCGGCAACTCTCTGGCCGGGGATTCCTCTCCTAGAGGTAGCCCCTGAGGTCACTGTCCATATATGGACATATATGTCCATATATGGACAGTGAGGTCAGGGTCTCCTCCTGGGAATCCCCTGTAGAGAGTGCCACACACTCCCCTGTAGTTAGCGCCGAACATACCCCCTGTAGATAGCGCCACACACACACACTCCCCTGTAGATAGTGCCACACACTGCCCCCTGTAGATAGCGCCACACACACCCGCCTGTACATAGCGCCACACACACCCCAGTACATAGTGCCACACATACCCCTGTAGATAGTGCCACACACCCCCCTGTAGATAGTGCCACACACCTCCCCTGTAGATAGCGCCACACACAGCCCCCTGTAGATAGCGCCACACACAACCCCTGTAAATAGCGCTCCACACCCCCTGTAGATAGCGCCACACACACCCCCCTGTAGATAGTGCCACACCCCCCCCTGTAGATAGTGCCACACCCCCCCTGTAGATAGTGCCCCACACCCCTCTGTAGATAGTGCCACACACACCCCCCAGTAGATAGTGCCACACACACCCCCCCCTGTAGATAGTGCCACACACTGCCCCCTGTAGATAGCTCCAGACACAGCCCCCCTGCTAAACTCTGGCCACAGGTAGGGTTTCTGGTGGAAAGGTGTCTGAATTACCTAACAGGTCTGGTCTAGGATCTGAATTTTTTTCTGGTTTGGTGTCTGAATTAATTTTGTTGTGTGGTTTTTACACAGATAACGTGTGTGCAGCGTGTAAAGAGAATGCAAAAGCATCATCCAGACATGCCCGTGGCGGTGGGAGATCTTAGGGACTACATTTTGGTGAGTGACTCTCCTGTGTATAGGGCTTCAGTGCAATGATTTTTGTTTATATTGCCCTCCTACACCCTGACAGATTCTATACACACACACACACACACACACACACACACACACACACACACACACACACAGACTCTTGTCTCTTCCCTGTCATTTCACAGAGCCCCTGTGAGGTTGCGTCTCCCCCCTGGCACTTAGTCTCTCCCCTTTGCCCTCCGACACCCACCTCCTGTCTCTGCCCTGCTCCTCCAAAGAGTTTTCTTTTTAATGTGCCCTACCTCCCGCCCCTTTACATTTCACCCCCCCTCCTAATAACGAGGGGGCGGGGGCCCAGACTCATTGGCAGTATGGGGCCCAGAAATTCCTGATGGCAGCCCTGTGTACGGATGTAGCCATCTTTATCGTGACTCGGATAACTTGCTGCACCGTGATATCACACAACAAAAGTCATTAAAAAGTCAAAACACTGCCACTGTGTATTTAATGCGTTGAAAGTCAAGATAAAGCCGGCTACATCTGTAGGGCGCACGATTAGAAAGTTCAAAACGCGCATTGTAGAACACATTTCAGATACAAAAACAAAAAAACCACTAATGCCTTCCGATGCAGAAAGGAGGAATAAAGGCAAAAAACGGGCGTTTTCCATGCGCTACTGATCAGTATGGTTATCCACGTAAATCCAAATTCCTCAAGGGTACCAATGTGGTCGGTAATATAAGGATTTTATTGGTACAATATAGAAAATATAAAACACAACTGTTTAACAGCGAACAGTTTCGAAACCGAACCGGTTTCTTCCTCAGGTAGTATATAAATAGATGGGTGGGGTGCCGGTTAAATAACCGAGTGACAGGTCAGTTAAAGGCAAGAACTACCGGGTCGGGTACAGAGATAAAAGACCAACCCAAATTACATATCGGAACGTACATATAATCACAACTGATTAAAACAAAGATAAAAAATATAAAACATATATATGTATATATATGTCCAATGAAAGACAATTAGTTTCTATACATTATAGTTGGAAAGTGTCTAGTTGTTGCAAACATACTATATAGAACGTAATTGAACGCATACATATATACAAATTTATACACATATATAATTACATTGTTTAAAAATATAATTTAATAGTATATTAAAAACAAAATATTAAAAGGAAAATCTATTTATTTAAAAAGGGGGGAAACTTAAAAAAATGCACTACCGTTTCATTCTGTTTTTCCATTTTGCTATATAAATGTTCAGCTAAAATCGTTTTTATACAAGTTCTATGTGTGTACATATGTGTATATACCTTTTTATATATGTTCTTTACATAATTATACTGTTTTCGTGGAAATGATAATAATGCCAATTTTATCATTATACTGATCTTGGTGTTACTTTCAGAAGATCGAATTTTATTATTAAAAGGAAACAGGTTTTTTTCTTCCAGTACGATCTTTGCCAGTTCTTGAAGAATTTCCTATATATATTTACTTATAACGAATTTCTTATTTGTTTACATATAAAGGGACTCATCCAGAGTAGATTCGTTTCATTCAATTATGATCTCTGCGATTTCATTCAAACCTTCAGGTTTTAGGGTCTTTAATTTATATATCCAATAGATTTCCCAAGTTCACACACAAAGGGTAGCTCCAAATGTAAAAAAAAGAACTGTTTATGCTGTTCTAGTATACGTACCACAGACAATTTACATCAAACCAAACAAAAAAGGAGTTTGAAATTGAAACGCAGTTAAATTGCCAGTCCAACTATGTTATATACCTTATTGACTGTATCTGTGGTCTCCAATATGTGGGAAGAACCATTCAATTTCTACACTGTCGACTAAATAAACATCGTTCCAACTGCAAGAAAAAATTCCTTCTGCACAGTATCTCCAAACACTGTACTCTGTTTCATAACAATGATTTTACATGTTTTACTATTACACCGATTGAACATATAAATGAAAGCCGAGCGGATAGATACGATTCACTGTGCAGAAAAACACTTCTTAGAAACACATAATGGTAATTTTTAAAGCTTATGGGGGAAATGTATTAACCTTTCTACGCCAGTTTTCTAAAAGGGGGCTTCCCAAAAGGGGGTGGGGTGACAGCAGCTCAACAAATTTATAATAATTTAGACCTGGCGTAAACTATAGTGGAAATCTCCGCCTGCTAATAATTGTCAAAAATGTCACTATGTGGAGCGTAGCAAGGTAGAGGCCCATGCCAGGCTCCTCTCCGTCCCCTCTATCGGGCAATTAAATAAAAAATGAATGCTCACCTCACCACTCCTCTTCTGGTCCCCTCATGTTCTCTCCGCAGCCTGCGGCTCATACAATGCACTGATGACGTTGAGTGCTGTGTCACATATAAAGGACCTGACGCTGCTCGGTGTCAGTGCATTGTATGGGCAGCAGGGAGCCTTAGGGGATCAAGGGGGAAGAAGAGAAGCAGAGAAAAGATTATACTTATTTTTTATTTTACATTATGTCGCATGGGTAGGGGGAATGGATGGAGCATGGCCGCGGTCGCTGCATAACGATTGTGGCGCACGAACGGCCGAAAGATGTGACACATTTAATAACTGTATTTCATCTTACTCCAACTTTCTTTATATTAAGGCTGGCATATGAAATGCCATCTTAATAAATTCCCCCCAATGTTTTTATGGCCTTGAAGAAGTGAAGAAACCAAAGATGGGTGGAGATTGGAGAAGACACTTCCTGAATAGGGAGGCGTTCTGCGATCTGCAGCTTCATACAAGATTCCCGAAGGCTCTTAATTGGAGGAATGATCTGTTATATGTTTACTTAAGTGGAATAACACGTAATACACAATGTATATATCAACGACATAGCATAACAGTCATTTTCCTCTCATAATATGCAGTTTGACGACTTTTATGGCGATTTGTTTATTAAATATTGCATATTTAAATATTGTGCTGAACTCCTGTTAAATAAAGAAAGATTCAGCTTCTCCCCTACTTGAGTAGCTGTGCAGCACCTGCACGAACTTGAGAATGTGCCTCTCTGGTCATGTGATCACAGGTCCTGCACACAAAACACAACAGCACTACACAAACTATCTATGCAGTTTGGTCACTAGATGGCAGCAAAGCCCTAAAATGATATACACATACATGTTTACATAGACGGCATACATGTTTACATAGGCGGCATACATGTTTACATAGGCGGCATACATGTTTACATAGGCGGCATACATGTTTACATAGGCGGCAAACATGTTTACATAGGCGGCATACATGTTTACAAAGGCGGCATACATGTTTACATAGGCGGCATACATGTTTACATAGGCGGCACACATGTTTACATAGGCGGCACACCTGTTTACATAGGCGGCATACATGTTTACATAGGCGGCATACATGTTTACATAGGCGGTATACATGTTTACATAGGTGACATACATGTTTACATAGGCGCCATACATGTTTACATAGGCGGCATACATGTTTACATAGGCGGCATACATGTTTACATAGGCGGCATACATGTTTACATAGGCGGCATACATATTTACAAAGGCAGCATACATGTTTACATAGGCGGCATGCATGTTTACATAGGCGGCATACATGTTTACATAGGCGGCATAAATTTTTACATAGGTGGCATACATGTTTACATAGGCGGCATACATGTTTACATAGGTGGCATACATGTTTACATAGGCAGCATACATGTTTACATGGGCAGCGTGCATGTTTACATAGACAGCATACATGTTTACATAGGCGGCATACATGTTTACATAGGCGGCATAAATGTTTACATTGGCAGCATACATGTTTACATAGGCAGCGTGCATGTTTACATAGGCAGCATACATGTTTACATAGGCAGCATACATGTTTACATAGGCAGCATACATGTTTACATAGGCAGCGTGCATGTTTACATAGGCAGCATACATGTTTACATAGGCAGCGTGCATGTTTACATAGGCAGCATACATGTTTACATAGGCAGCATACATGTTTACATAGGCAGCGTACATGTTTACATAGGCAGCATACATGTTTACATAGGCGGCATACACGTTTACATAGGCGGCATACATGTTTACATAGGCGGCATACATGTTTACATAGGCGGCATACATGTTTACATAGGCAAAGTACATGTTTACATAGGCAGCATACATGTTTGCATAGGCGGCATACATGTTTACATAGGCGGCATACATGTTTACATAGGCGGCATACATGTTTACATAGGCGGCATACATGTTTACATAGGTGGCATACACGTTTACATAGGCGGTGCACTTGGTGCTAAACTTCTAAATAAAAACACATCAAAAGAAACATAAACACATCAACTATCAATTTGTAATCCATACCCACCTGCGGCTGCTGCTACGCATATCCTCAGCATGACTTGCCTAAGTAGAGTCGTGTGTTATTGAACATTCTACTTATCCTTTCTTTTATCACCCCTACCTCTAAGAAAAAGACACGTGACAACCGAGGTTGGATGTGAAATGGCCACAGCAGCCGTTTATTAATTTACATTGTTTATAAAATGCAATTTTGATCCGAAACATTCGGATAACTAATTAGGAATCCAACCAGAGAATTCCTCCTATAATTCACATGACCCAACATGGGTCAGAATCATAAGTAACAATTAACATTAACATTAATCCGAGCAGGGGAAGTCCTTGAAGCCATTTTTAGATATGTTTTACCTCGAGTTTGCCATCTGCAACCACCACCAACAATTTACCTCCAGCCGTAAACCAGCTCGGAGGCACCGCTCACCTCTGCAGATGGCTCCAACCACCAGAAGACCACTTCAAAGGGATAACACCCTATGAAGTCTTCAAACCATGTACCTTTTTTGGGGGACGCATACCCCCGATGCGACCCCCCCACCATTTCGTACTGACCAACCTCAAGGACTCCCCCCGCCAGCCGCTATGACACCTGGACCTGCTCAAAATGGAAAAGAAAACAACACGTTACATAAGCATACGATAAAACAGAAACAACCATAGACAAACACACACATAGAACAACACAAGGGACACCACCCCAATAAAGGGCGGGAGGGTGGGAGCTTGTAACTTTGCTTGTTCTTCCTCCCGCTGCTTCCGGCTCAATGCCGAAAACAGCGGGAAGACTGGTAACGTCCCCTGACTCCTCCCTACCCCTCTTCCACCTCCCCCTTCTACTTCCTCCTTCTCACAACTTATTTAACCCTTTCCCTACTATGTCTTGTCATGGAGGCTTCCCTCTGAAGCCCTTCGTGCTGCGTCCAGCCTCTTCTTTATGGTCGGACAGTCTGAAGGTGACAGTGGAGAGGATTATTTTCAGACACTTCTACACTGGTTTGGGCTGGTTCACTGGTTTCCCAGTTTGATCGGCTGCTTGTCTCATTTGAATTAAGAACCTCCTGAGCTCAGGACAAGGGGCAAATAACAGAAAAAGTCTCTCTCCACCTGCAGCAAAATGGTTTTCCAGTTCCCAGTGTTACCCGTTCCTGCTGTACCCTGTATCCCGTGCTATCGTCACTTGCTGTGAAAGTCAAGTCATGTCTTCCCGCTGCATCCGCGGCGTCACCTGCTGTGAAAGTCAAGTCGTGTCCCTGCCACTGTCTACATTGCCTCAGGTACCCGTTCAGAACTATAGACATGGTTTTGTACCTTGTTTGCCAGCTGCTACCCCGCTACGCGGTACGGCCCTGTGGGTCCACGCCCCGCGCCGTGGCAACGTAGAAGAATATTACTGCAGTAACTCTGCTCAATCTTTATTAACACCATAAAGCAGTACAAAATGTAAAAAAAAATGCAGCTCACCAAAAGACAATTAGGAAACAATGTAAGCGTCGTCTTTACCAAATCTGTACTTTTATCAATGAGAAAGGTTAAAACAACCAGCAATAGACAGACGACAATTACAGAGAGAGAAGAAAAAAATGTAATGGTCGGGCACTACAGCGAGGTAGCAGAGTGGAGGGGGTTAGCGGTCAACTACTCAGAAAATGCCTGAGATTACTTCAACAATCGGCAGAGTTGCTGGATTCTGAATATCAGTGAATGTGGCCAAACATTTAGATTTGTACCGGGGAATTGTAGACTTCCAATGTCTAGGCACAACCTAGTCTGAATAAATGGAGGAGAACCTTCTTCTGGAAAGAGACAGATCTGGAGAGAATGAAGCGGAGAGGGCATGTTCGAAGAGAGCATTTATTGCCACCCAAAATGGTGCGATGTGCCTACAATCCCATCAGATGTCAGTAAGCGTACCTACCATTCCCCCACAGCTCCAACATGTCCCCAAACACTCCATGGGTAAAGCCCACGGAGGACCACCAGGACTCCTGAACCAACATGGATGTAAAAGTTTTTCTCGTTTTGCACAATAAAAACACTTTTTAATTTTTTTACAAAATAATTTGTTTTTGTGACGCTGCATTCGAAGATGAACTGCATAGTTTTTCAACTAATCTGGTCCCCATGGCAGAAATCTGTCTTTCCATCTGGCACCTCCAGCAGACTCCTTTCAGTCTAGTTTGATTTCTTTTACCTCAGAGTTCCTCTTTTTACCTTTTTTTAATTTCTTCTCTCCCCCTTTTTTTGAACTATTTCTAACAGGGGCTGTGCAGGATTAGAAAAATATGGCTGCTTTCTTCCAAAAACAGCACCACACCTATCCACAGGTTGTATCTGGTATTGCAGGTTTGCTCCATTGAAGTGAATGGTAATGAGCTGTAGTACCACACACAACCTATGGACAGGTGTGGTGCTGGTTTTTGGAGAAAGCAGACAAGTTATCTTATCCTGGACAACCCTTTGTCATGGATTGTTCTTGTGCGGAGATGCTCCCTGCATGATCCCTTTTCCTTTATGGCCGCTGATATGTTCTATTCAGCTTTATGGCCTCTGTGGTAAGTACACTGCCAGTCATTAAAGGGTTAACACTTCAAACCACTGTGGGTGACGTCACAATGTATGAGTTGTGCAGTGGTAATAAACTCCTGTAGTAATGATGATGAATGTGCTGATGTCATAAATACAAATGTTTATGTCATAAAGAAGATTCCATATTAGAAGGTTTTACTGCCACATTCAGCGCCATATTGGATGGGACTGAGGACCTTGAGCTTGACTTCCCCACCAATGCCGACCTGATGTAATTTGTAGGTTCTAGCAGGGAAACCCTACACCCCAGACCACTTCTTCATCACAGTGATGCCATCCTCTTCATACGGGTTGTCTGTAATAGAGGGGGGTTTCCAGCAGGAGATCCCCCTCTATTAGCCGGAGCGGAGACAGGTGCTACAAGGAGGCATCTGGAGGACCCGTCTCATCCGTGGATCACCCATTCATTTTAATGGCTGCCCAGGAAGAGAGACATCCGCCTAGCCAACCAGATCAGCCGATTTATGTGTTTTATGTCGTTCGTTCATTGTAATGTCTTTCCTTGAAAATCTGAGAAAACGTACAAATTCTGTTACAAATGATATTTTGGCACCTTCTAAGCCCAGAGGAAGGGCAATCCTCCAGCCATGGTTTCCCTAGAGGTTTCCCCCACAGGGGGTTTTTCCTTTCCTGCGTGCTGGAGGGTGACTCTTCGTGAGTCGGAGGTTTGCCATTTTGGGTTTGGTCATATAATATAATAAAAGTTTTGACCATTTAACACCCAATTATAATGTTTTGTGTCTTTATTTTGCATGACTTGGGGTAAGTCGAGTGATGTATGTGTATGCAAATTACACTTACCTATATATCTCTTCCCCATTCATAACCCACACCTTTCTCTCATGAAGACTCGACTCCGAGGGTTTGGATAAAGTGGCCACAGCAGCCATTTTATTAAGAAATAAATATAAAAGTTAGTTAACTCAATTAACCATAATTAAATAATATCCATATTATTTATTAACAAAAACAATAATAAATCAATAATGCACGAACCATAAATTATAACCCAAACACGTCAGACACCACTGACAAACAAACATTAACACATAGACTAGGAGAAGTCCTTGGAGCTATCATTAACTTTTTATGTTACCGGCTATCTGCCCCACCATTTTACCCCCAGCCGTAAAAACCCGGCTCAGAAGCACCAATATTCCTGGCAGATGCCGTAAGGTAACTGCCACCTCTCCCAAGGGATAACACCCTAAGGAAACCACAATATCCAACCGCCAGACAGTGTCCTTTCATCTTTAAAACCCGGGGGGATCCATACCCACGATGCATCCCCCCCCCCCATAATTATTTGTCTAACTCCAAGGACTCCCCAGCCACAGCGAACAGGCCTTGACCCCCTCAAGCCTGAGAGTCCCGCCACAACAAAATAGCCCTCTCAATGCCATCCTGCAAGCCCAAGCACCACAAATCTGTTCTCACATCATTCAGGTGAACACCATCTGCACTCCAATACGCTCCAACTCCAGCTTCCAAGTCCCAGTGCCGAACACATATGCCACCATTCCGCGCAACAAATGCAGACACCCAGTGGCGGATTAAGAAGACCATGGGCCCTGGGCTGTTATCCAAACTTGGGCCCCCCTTCTCCACCGCCACCCTGCCGCGCCGTAACTATTTCTAACACTACCTTTTTGCACAAGCATTAACAAATGGGTGTTGCGATTCCCCTTTCACAGGGCTGTGTCCCTACATACTGACAGTATCACACTGTGCAGGGACACAGCCCCAACCCCCCATGTAGACAGCACCACACACACACCCCCTGTAGCTAGAGCCACACACACCCCCTGTAGATAGAGGCACACACACACCCACCCCTGTAGATAGAGCCACACACACACCCCCCTGTAGATAGAGCCACACACACACACACACACACACACACACACACACACACACCCCCCTGTAGATAGAGCCACACACACACACACACACACACACACACACACACCTGTAGATAGAGCCACACACACACACCCCTGTAGATAGAGCCACACACACACCCCCCTGTAGATAGAGCCACACACACCCCCCTGTAGATAGAGCACACACACCCCCCTGTAGCTAGAGCCACACACACACCCCCCCTGTAGATAGAACCACACACACACAACCCCCTGTATAGAGCGTCACACAGCCCCCTATAGATAGCATCACACAGCCCCCTATAGATAGCATCACACAGCCCTCCCCCTTATATATAGTGCCACACAGCGCTCCCCCCCTTGTATATAGTGCTACACAGCGTCGCTACACTGCAGCCCTGGGATGACATTTTATCCAATATGACTGCTGCAGTCTGTGATTGGCTGTAGCGGTCACAAGGGGTGAAACGTCATCCCAGGAGGCCGGCCCGGACGAAGAAACAGAATTCTGGGCAAGTATAAGATTTTTATTTTTTCTAAATTGCGTTTTTACATAACATCTGTTATCTGTTGCAGGTTTTACCTCCCCATTGAATTAAATGGGGAAAACCCGAAACAAATGAGCAGCGTTTACGCAAATACAATTGACATGCTACGGAATAAAAAAAACGCACCACAGGTCAATTTCTGAGATTTTTTTTCCCATTTACGCAGCATGTGATGAGAATTGTTCACATCTAATCTACTCTGCTGCTACTGTATTAGGGCTTGTCCACACCTATCGGAATTGCTGCGTATTTTCTGCCCGGAAAATACGCAGAATACGGTAGCAGCAAAGTGAGTGAGATTTACCAAATCTCATCCAGAAGCTGCGTAAAATTTCCGACCAGACATTTTGTCCTGCGGTGCGTATTTCGCGTACTGCAGCATGTCAATTCCTGCTGCGGCTAGTGACTGAAATGCTGCGTCACCATCTCCCAACATTGAGAAAAACGCAGCAAAATACGCAACATTTTCTGCAGCAAAAATTCAGGAAATGGTGCTTTTTATATACATACACACGCGCGCGTACACACGAGTATGCACATTATACACATATAAAGTACACATGAGTATGCACATTATACACATATAAAGTACACACGAGTATGCACATTATACACATATAAAGTACACACTGTAAACACAAACGAGTATGCACATTATACACATATAAAGTACACACTGTAAACACACACGAGTATGCACATTATACACATATAAAGTACACATTGTAAACACACACGAGTATGCACATTATACACATATAAAGTACACATTGTAAACACACACGAGTATGCACATTATACACATATAAAGTACACATTGTAAACACACACGAGTATGCACATTATACACATATAAAGTACACACTGTAAACACACACGAGTATGCACATTATACACATATAAAGTACACATTGTAAACACACACGAGTATGCACATTATACACATATAAAGTACACATTGTAAACACACATGCACTTACCTTTTATGTAGGATATTTGTGAGTCTTCACTGCAGCTCTTCTCCTGCTCACAGCCCGACACAGACCCCGCCGATAGTCTCCCCTCCCCCATGTCCCGACAGCTAGCAGCAGGAGGAGAGATGTTTAGAGCAGGGAAGGGGGGCTGGAGGGGGAACTTCTAAAGCAGCACAGGGAGAGTGTAAAGGACCTGCCAGGCACAGCTTCGGGGTTAACTCCCTTAATTAATCAGTCAGCACCTGAATCTACATCCCTGAGACTGACTCCAGCTTCCACCACTCAGGCTGGCAGGCTTAGGAGTGGGAGAGCCTATCGCAGCCTGGCCAGACTCAGCTAGCTCCCGCCCTCTGTCTATTTATACCTGCATTTCCTGTTCCTCCTTGCTTGTTATTCTTTTTCGTGTGGTTTCCTGGCCCAGCTACAGCTCCTTCTATTTTGTTCCTGCTCCATACAGACCCTGGCTTACTGACTACTCTTCTGCTCTTCGTTTGGTACCTCGCACACTCCTGGCTTGACTCGGCTCGTTCACCACTCTGGTTGCTCACGGTGTTGCCGTGGGCAACTGCCACTTTCCCTTGCTTGTATTCCCTTATATGTTTGTCGTACACTTACAGAGTGCAGGGACCGCCGCCCAGTTGTACCCCGTTGCCTAGGGCGGGTCGTTGCAAGTAGGCAGGGACAGAGTGGCGGGTAGATTAGGGCTCACTTGTCCGTTTCCCTACCCCCCGGTCATTACAGAGAGATTGCAGCACAGACCACGGCTGCTAAGTAGAAGCGAAGCTCCGTTCGTCTGATGACAGGTGCAGTCCAGTAACCGGGGCTCCCTCCAGGGCTAGCAACGCCACTGGGCATGAGGGGGTTCGGTTGGCTATGGGCCCCCTGTGAGCCTTGGGCCCCAGGCAGCCTAACCGCCCTAATGATAATCCGCCACTGCAGACACCGCCCTGTTAACTTTTACCCTGGCTTTGTTGATCCGCTCCACCGACCGTGCCAAACGGCAGGATTTTCTAGGCACAATATCCGACCACACCGTGATCAAGTTCGGGTACAACGACCACAGGTGCAACAGATCGTGTTTTATGTCCCGAACCAACTAACGGAACGGGCGGGCCCCAAGATCGTTGCGCACAAGAAATCGTCTAAATAATGAATGATCGAATCCACCCCCGCCACAGATTTGACCATCCATTCCAAAAATGAGCTAAACGCTTCAAAGTACGCACAAGAAATGGAACAACCCATGGGGAGACACCGATCCACATAAAAACCGCCCCCCCAAAAACACCCCAGTAAACGCTGACTATCCGCATGCACCGGCAACAGCCGAAAAGCCGCCTTGACATCCGTCTTGGCCATTAACGCCCCCCTACTATGGAAACGCACCCACTGCACCGCCGCGTCGAATGATGTATACACGACCGAGCAAAGATCCCGATCTATCCCGTCATTAACCGACAAGCCCTTGGGATAAGACAAATGGTGAATCAAACAGTATTTGTTCGCCTCCTTCTTCGGAACAACCGCCAGCGGGGAGACAACCAAACCCGGGATGGGGAGAGAAATAAAGGGCCCCGCCATGCGCCCCAAATCCACCTCTTTTGCCAATTTCTCCATAACCACGTCAGGATGCTGGTAAGCTGACTTCAGATTTTTTATGGAAAAGGGACACTGTGAGGAGGGGAGGGGATACAAAAACCCACATTAAAACCATCAAACAACAATTGCGCGCTGGCCCTGTCCGGATAACTATTTAGAAACCTGACCATCCTTTCCAGCTTCACTGGCGTCACCCCCATGACTGGCGATAAAACCCCCTCCCCCACTTAGTTTTCCCTTGCGCAAGCATTTAGATGCCCCGTGGGACGCCCCATTGCATTGAGAACAAAGGTGCTTGAACTTGCAACCTGCACCAAATTTACACTGCCCCTCATTGTATTGCTAGCACAGCCCGAGCTTCACGTTGCCCCGGAGCTCGATTGACGAGATTGGCCTGCTGCCCGCCCCCCCCCCCCCCGCTCCCGGGAAAGGACTGGCCCGGTCGAACCGGAGCCGTTACCCTTAACCAGAGGGCAATATCCCTGTGGTCCCACCTAATATTGGGCCGAACCGCCTTCCGTTGTCTAAACTTCTCGTCATAACGTAGCCAAGCTACCCCCCCCAATATACCCTATGGGCTTCCTCGATGGCATCCATATAGCAAAACGGGGGAGCAATGTTCCGGAGCCTTTTCACCAGTAACACTGGCCAAAATGGCGAACGCTTGCAACCAGTTAACAAATGTCTTAGGGATAAGGCGGTAATGATGCTTTTCCTCCTCCTCCTTCTTACTCTCATCTCGCTTCCCCTTCTCCAGATTAAATTTTTCCAGGGGCAACAATGAAAAAATTTCCAGGTACTCGTCCTTCCAAATTTTTTCCCGAACTTCCTGCTTCAAGTGTGCCCCCAAAGGTCCTTCAAAACACACATAAACCTCCCCCCTGGCTTTATCGTCCAACCGAACACCATAAACCGCCGCCGCCGAGTCGGTCTGAACAGACACCGCCACCGATTCCGTATTTGCTCCTACATTCACAGCGACCGCCGCCGGGGCATTAAACCCTACCCCACCAGCCCCCACCCACACCGCCACAAGAGACCGCCTAACAATTCCTTGACGCAACCGACCAACTCTCGCAGACTATCCCCCCCACCCCCAACATTCACAAACCCACATCCCACATAACATACCCGCTCCTCAACCACGGAACCCTCCCCCCGAAACAGGAGACATAAGTATAGCAGAAAAAGGTAAAGACGGTGAAAACGACTCACTGAGCTGCACTGGCACTGTGGACCCATCAGCTGGACCGTCCTGTCCACGAAGCTCCCCATCCTCAAGGTCTTCGGCAGATCTGGTCCCCGATCCATGGCAGCACACACAGGCGTGATCAACGGCCGGAACCGAGGTGGGGGGGCAGGCTACCAAGCTCTCTCTCTGGCAGTCGACCGGCACCGGAGGGCCGGCAGCTCGCCGCCCGGAAGTCACCCTCGAAACGGACGACCTAGGCCTGCAGCCCAATGCAGGTCCCTTGTTTCTTCCGGATTGCCGTGGGGCTCCACCCCCAGCCGGCACATCACCAGGGGCAGCCGTCCGAACCATGGTAAGCCGGCAGAGAACTGGTGAGTGGAGGGGTGACCGGAAGTAGAGGCCGCACCCCCCCACCTCCGCTGGACTCCGCCGCGAAGCGGGATTCCTCCCGACCCTGGCACCGGCTGCAGTATCAGTGCTGCCAGACGCCCGAGCCGGAGGGTCCCTCACAAGGCTCCCTCTGCGGCGCCGAGTACGAGGAGCCACGTCGGGGCTTAGGCTTTTTTGGAGGATGCGAGCGCCGGGCCCGGCGCGGGGGAGAGACAGCCGAAGGTACCGTTGGCCACCGCTGCAGGTTGTTCCTCCAACCAGGCGGGGCCAAATGCAGCAGCCGCCACCCGCATCTGCTCAATGAACTGCTGCGCTGACATGAGGTAAGATGGCCGCCGGATGGGAGATGCATGGATGGATGTCTTACTCCGTGCGCTGCTCCCGACCAAAAGACTGGGAAGTCAGCGCCCTCCGGCTAACCCTCACCGGATCCCCTTCCTCTCCTGGACCCACCCCCTCCACTAACCCTCCCCTTTGGCTGTGAAACAATCCTCCCTCCTATCCCCGTCATGTCTGGCCTACCCTCCACTTTGGCAGGGTCCGTCCGGCCTGTGCTTTCTTTGGTTTGGTGCTTGGGATTTTGGGTCTATCACATATCACAAAATCATAAGGCCGGACATCTACTTCCCACACTGACATAGAATGGAGACAACAAGCGTTGCTGCACACATCCTTACATTAAGATATTGTATTACGGTCTGTAGCCTTTGGGGGGAATATATTAACCTTTCTACAACAGTTTACTAGCGTAGAAAATTCACAAAATGCGCAAATGTCAACATTTTTGGGGGCAAAAAATGGGCAGGGCTTAGCAGAAATGGGCAACAATTTTACTATCATTTACAACCAGGGCCGGCCCTAGGATAGATGGCGCCCTGTGCGAAATGATCTTTTGGCGCCCCACCCCATCATTAAAAAAAAATGCCCCATAAAACAATTATAATGCCCCTTTAGTGCCCCCATACGGTATAATAATAATATTATATAATATATTACAACCCTCTAATTGTGCCCACAGTATTATGCCCCCTGTAGTACCCCTACACAGTATAATATCCGCTTAGTGGCCCCCACACAGTATAATGCCCCCCTGTAGATTTTGCCATATAGCCTCCCTGTAGACAGTGCCATAATCCCCCACCTCCTTTTTGTAGATCGTGCCATACAGCCCCCATATCTCCCCCTTGTAGACAATGCCATACAGTCCCCCACCTCCCCCTTGTAGATCGTGCCATACAGTCCCCGCACCTCCCACTTGTAGACAGTGCCCCCAAACAAAAACATAAATTGTACTCACCTAGGCCCCGTTCGAATGACGAACTGAGCTGCTCCATGACGGGATCCTGTAGCCTAGTACAGAGTTTCCCAACCTTTTCGGACTCGAGGCAGCACTGGAAAAACAAAATTTCCTCAGGGCCCCCCTACCAAAAATTGTTTTGAGAAAGACAGAAAACGGCTAAGAACAAGCACTCCACTCGTAGGGCATGTTCACACACGTTTTTTGTTAGGCAAAAAAAATCTGCCTCAAAATTCCTTCAGCAACTGATAGCGTTGTGTGACCTTTTTTTTGTGTTTTTTCTTAAGCTGTTGAAGCGAATGCAAAAGACGCAGGAAAAAAAGCTCCAAACGAGCGCCGCAGGTATCTTCTGCCTCCAATTAATTTCAATTGGAGGTCAGAGGTGGAAACCACTTGAAGACCATCAGCCCCTCACTCACAGAAAAATGACCATCAACCCCCCACTCACAGTAAAATGACCATCAACCCCCCACTCACAGCAAAATGACCATCAGCCCACCACTCAGTAAAATGACCATCAGACCCCCACTCACAGATTCCCCCTGTAGGTAGCGCCACACAGCCCCTTGTAGGTAGCGCCACACAGCCCCTTGTAGGTAGAACCACACAGCCCCTTGTGGGTAGCAACAGACAGCCCCCTTGTAGGTAGCGCCACACAGCCCCCTTGTAGGTAGCGCCACACAGCCCCCTTGTAGGTAGCGCCACAAAGCCCCCTTGTAGATAGCGCCACACAGCCCCATTGTAGATAGTGCCACACAGCCCCCTTGTAAATAACGCCACACAGCCCCCTTGTAGATAGCGCCACACAGCCGCCTTGTAGATAGCGTCACACAGCCCCCTGTTGAGTGTGCCACACAGCCCCCTGTATGGAGGGCCACACAGCCCCCTGTAGGGAGGGCCGCACAGCCCCCTGTAGGGAGTGCCGCACAGCCCCCTGGTAGGAAGTGTCGCAAAGACACCTGGTAGGGAGTGCCACACAACCCAGAGCCCCCTGGTAGGGAGTGCCACACAGCCCCCTGGTTGGGAGTGCCACACAACCCAGAGCCCCCTGGTAGGGAGTGCCACACAGCCCCCTGGTTGGTAGTGCCCTCAGCCCCCTTGTTGGTAGTGCCCCACAGCCCCCTGGTTGATAGTGCCACACAGCCCACAGCCCCCTGGTAGGTAGTGCCACACAGCCCCCTAGTAGGTAGTGCCACACAGCCCACTGGTTGGTAGTGCCACACAGCCCACAGCACCCTGGTTGGTAGTGCCACACAGCCCACAGCCCCCTTGTAGGTAGTGCAAGGACTACGAAATGACCGATAGCTGGTGGGCAATAGACATTCAAAAAAAGACAACTGTGCAGGAGCACACAGAATGCCCAGCTTTCCCAGCTATCAAATAAATGTCTGGAAATAAACTAAGTTATAACTTTTATTTAGTCTGAGTAAAGGATTAATCCTTTTAGCTAAATTAAATAAAAGTTGTATCTTAGTTTATTTCCACACTTTTTTTTTTGATACCCAGGAAAGCTGGGTATTTTGTGTGCTCCTGCACAGTTGTCCTTTGTAGGTAGTGCCACACAGCCCACAGCCCCCCTGTAGACAGCAACCCCCACTCCTTCCAGTAAAGATAGTGCCACCGTAGCTCCCTGAAGGAGCGGAATCCCCGTTTGGCCAGGGATTCCGGTCCTGGAGCGCTGCTTGATGCCTCTGTCCATATATGGACAGTGACATCAGGGAAAACTCCTGAAGCGGAATCCCCGGTCACAGCGTTGCAGACGCTATGACCGTCGATTCCACTCCAGGAGATGCTCTTGACATCTGTGTCCATGACGTCATTGGCTTCTCCTGGAGTGGAATCCCCGATCATAGAGTCTGCAATGCTGTGACCGGGGATTCCGCTTCAGGAGTTTTCCCGGATGTCACTGTCCATATATGACAGAGGCATCAAGCAGCGCCCTAGGACCGTAATCCCCGGCCACACGGTGATTCCGCTCTTTCAGGGAGCTACGGTGGCGCTATCCTGGAAGGGGGGGAGGTTGATATCTACAGGGGGGCACTATAGCAGAGCAAGGGAGGTATCTCCCTGCTCTGCTGTCTACTAGCGCCGCTGTAGCTGAAGGGAGCTACAGTGGCGCTAGTAGACAGCAGAGCAGGGAGATATCTCCCTGCTCTGCTATAGTGCCGTCGCTACCGCTATAGCAGTCGCAGCAGCTGCTAGCGGCGCCACCGCCCTCATGCCCGGTGTCACCGCTAGCAACCGCTATGGCTGCTACAGCGGTAGCGATGGCCACTAAGTGAAGAAGTGCCCGGGTGCGACTGCAGTTAATGTGTGTATCCCCGCTGGTAGTTGCAACGGCGCGGGTATACACACACCCGCTGGCGCCCCCTTGCCGTTTGGCGGCTGGCGCCCTGTGCGACCGCACTGGTTGAACATAGCTAAGGCCGGCCATGTTTACAACAGTAACTGATGTAAATTATAGCAGAACTCTATATGTATAGTGCGGCCCAGATTTATCTCTGGGGGCGTAACAAGGCAAAGGTCCGTGCCAGACCCATACCTCCCCCCCAATCAGACTGTTTGCCCCCCCAATCAGACAATAAAATACATTTTAAAAATGTACTTACCTCACCACTCCGATTCTCCCTCCCGGATTACAGCAGGCCGCAGCATGTAGAGAGTACTGATGACAGCCCGCGTTGCAGCTAAAAGATGCGACACATTTATTAAGAGTCGTTCGCCTGTTAATAAATGTGTTGCATCTTACTCCAGCAAACTGTTTAATAGGACTGGTGTATGAAACGCCAGTATTAAAGGGAATGTGTCGCTAGAATTATTATTTTTCTTTTTCAGTTAAACAGTTAGTATATAATTGATTACACAGTGTTTTAATTCTTTTATTTTTTTCACAAGTCAGGAAATATTATAAATTAGATTCTAATTTATAACATTTCCATGTGCTGGTCACTAGAGGGAGCAATTCCCAAAATTGCAGCATTGGCATGTGGTAAAGCAACATCATTGCCTTATGCTGCAAATTTGTAGTAGACATACTCGCTCTAGTGTCCTCACAGAATCCACCCTCCTTTATCCTAGCTAGTGCCGGGAGAAAGGAGGGGGTTGAATGTTCCAACCTCCTACACTGTGTACCGCCATTTTCTGAGTGAATGCACAGTGTAGGAGGATTAGATACAGTGCTCAGCAGACAGTATAACACTAACATACACACACATCACATACACAAACATAACTTACCTGCTCCGGCCGCCGCTGCCGCCTCCACCCTGCCGCTCGTAGTCCTTGCGTCTGCGGTGCCTTCAACATATGGCCGGAAGCCGCGACCGGAAGTCGTCATCTTACTGTCCGACCGTGACTTCCGGTCCACATGAAAATGGCGCCGGATGTCGTTCTACCAAAGACCTTCCTTTTGGTCTGTGTGGGAGTGGTGCATGCGCCATTCCCACACAGACGGCATACGCTATAGTGAGTGGACAGATACAGAGATGAAAAAAAAAATGGCAGCCCCCATAGAGAAGTAAAAGAAAGAAAAAAGTACAACACAAAAACACAAATAAATACAATTTATTTGAATGACATACTAAAAGCAATATTATATATAAAAAAAATAATAATCCGTGACACCTTCCCTTTAAAACGGGTTTTCCACGTTCTGACAACTGATCACCTATCCACTGGATAGGTCAACAGTATATGATCGGTGCGTGACCGACACCTGGACCCTGCACCGATCCGCCACTCCAGCTGCCTCCGGGCACCGGACAACACTGCCGGAAGCAGACGGCTCCGGTCAAAGAATAGAGGCCGAGCTGCAGTTCTGCCGAACGGCCGCTATGCAGTGATCTGAGCCATCTGCTTCCGGCAGTGTTGTCCAGTGCCCGGAGGCAGCTGGACTGGCAGATCGGTGCGGGGTCTGGTGTAGTAACGATTGTTTGCCCCCGTACATTACCGATGATTGCTCCTTGTGACACGCTGTATCGTCGATTGGCGCTGGTTTTCATGGTCAGTACCGGGACGTCTAAAAGGACCTTTATTTACTCAGACACCACCATAACTAACCCTTCCACCTTAGCGGGTAAAGATTAACCATCTAAAAGGTTCACTATATACACATAAGGGCTAAAGGTAAAAACACAGAGGTGCTCACCATATATCCAGCGTATAACTGTGTCCTCCAAATCTTACGGAGCAGGAGTTGTTCTAGATTCCTCTTTATATCCCAGACACGTTCATACCATTTTAGACAATGAATCGACATATCGCAAACTTGTGGCGAAACCAAGCACCGCATGTAAAGAATCTTTAAAAAATCTGCTAGAAGAAGGAATTGCATTAGGAGTATTAGCCAAGAAACAGGCAGAATACTTACTGATAGAATTCACTATTGTTCCCATATTCCATGGGATGCCAAAAATCCATAACTTTGCATGGTCTTGAAACTTGGGTTATCTGTGTCGTAGTTGGTTAGTACCCATGAAAACAGGCCTGCCATCAGGGTAGTACCACTGGTACTACTGTCAGGGGCCTGGCCAAATAGTAAAATAAAGTGGGCAGCCGCCGCTCATCAAGGTTATGATCAGCGGTAATTGGTTTGTAGAAAGGAATGGGACCCATGCAGGGGCCAGAAGCAGCGGCCAGCTCTGCAACTTGGTGAGTGACAGTTTTAAAGCAGTAGATTCAGTTTAATAATTTTTTTTTATGTTGCCCCTCTGCTCCCATCTTCCCACCTGTCTCTCTCCCCTTCCCCTTCCCAGACCCCAGTCAAGCGTCATATTCACTCTGGCACAACTCCCGCCTCGGCCACTTTCCGTTCTCTTAGCCTACTCCTCCGCCTACATCCTGAGGTTTAAAGTTAGTTAGTTAGTTATATGTCGAAATTTTTATCTAAGGTTTGCACACCATGACGGTCGGTAGTCATGTAGACCGGACGCTTCCATGATTTGAATACGCTGTGACATGGCACATTGGGTCACGGGAACGTGGTGTAAAGGATCTGCCAGACACAGCTTCTGTGTCGACACCCGTGGTTAATCAGTCTGCACCTGCTCCTAGGTCTGATAGAGTGACGCGATCTGCTATCACAGCCTGGCCAGACGGTTCCAGCTCTCGCCCTCCATCTATTTATACCTTCATTTCCTGCTTGTCTTTGCCTGTGATTCTTTCTTGTTTCCTGGCTCTGCTGCTCCTGCTATTATAATTGACCTTGCTTCATTTTGACCCTGGCTTTACTGAGTACGCTCCTGCTCTGTGTTTGGTACCTCGTACACTCCTGGTTTGACTCAGCTCGTTCACTATGCCTGTTGCTCACGGTGTTGCCGTGGGCAACTGCCCCATTTCCCTTAGCTTCTGTGTACCCTTGTCTGTTTGTCTGTCGTGCACATATTGAGCGTAGGGACCGTCACCCAGTTGTACGCCGTCGCCTAGGACGGGCCGTGCAAGTAGGCAGATACTGAGTGGCGGGTAGATTAGGGCTCACCTTTCTGTTTCCCTACCCCGTCATTACATAATCACAGGCCCATATACCTTTTCTACCCTGGTCCCTGACACAACTATGGACCCCCTTGAGACCCTGGCTCAGCAAATGCAGGGCCTCTCCCTACAGGTCCAAGCCCTGGCTCAGAGGGGCAACCAGCGTGATGCTACCCTCGTAGTGCCCCCCACCTCACCTATTGAACCCCACCTCAAGTTGCTTGACCGGTTCTCAGGGGATCGGAAGACTTTTTTCTCCTTTCGGGAGAGTTGTAGGCTCTATTTCCGTCTAAGGCCCCACTCCTCAGGTTCTGAGAACCTGCGAGTGGGTATAATTATGTCCAGGCTCCAGGACGGGCCCCAAGAATGGGCCTTCTCCTTGGCTCCTGACGCCCCTGAACTTTCCTCTGTTGATCATTTTTTTTCTGCTCTCGGGCTCATATATGACGAGACTGACAAGACTGCCTTTGCTGAGAGTCAGCTGGTGACCTTACGTCAGGGTAAGAGACCCGTTGAGGAGTACTGTTCTGACTTTAGGAAGTGGTGTGTAGCTTCTCAGTAGAATGACCCTGCCTTGAGGTGCCAGTTTAGATTGGGTCTGTCGAACGCCCTGAAAGACCTGTTAGTTAGCTATCCCTCTTCAGACTCTCTAGATCAGGTTATGACTTTAGCGGTACGTCTTGACCGACGTCTCAGGGAACGACGACTTGAATGCTTTTGTGCTTTCTCCTCTGGCTCCCCCATGATGGCACCCGAGGTTCCGTTGCTTCGATCTTCCACGGAAAACTTGGATGAACCAATGCAACTCGGGGCCTCCTTGTCTCCCCAACAACATAGAGAGCTCCGCAGGAAGAATGGTCTCTGCTTCTACTGTGGGTATGACAAACAACTGTCCTAGGCGTAAGAATAAGCAGCCAGAAGAACTTCCGCGCCTAAGTGACCATCGGGGAGGTTACTTGGGCGCACAGGTATTTCCCGTAAATATGAAACCTAATAAGATCTTGCTTCCCTTTCAGGTCTCTTTTGAGAGTAGGTCTGTTACCGGCAGTGCCTTCGTGGATTCAGGGTCTTCTGCTAATATTATGTCTGTGGAATTTGCTATTTCTCTAGCTATGCCATTGATTGATTTGCCTAAACCTGTCCCGGTATTTGGTATCGACTCCACTCCCCTTGCTAATGGTTATTTTACTCAGCATACCCCTGTTTTTGAACTCATTGTTGGCTCCATGCATTTGGAGCAGTGCTCTGTACTGGTAATGCAGGGATTATCGTCCGATTTGGTTTTAGGGCTTCCCTGGTTGCAGATGCATAATCCCACGTTTAACTGGAATACTGGGGATCTTACCAAATGGGGTAATGAATGCATGACGTCATGTTTTTCTGTTAATTTTATTTCTCTCCCTGAGGAGGTGAACACTCTACCTGAGTTTATTCAGGACTTCGCTGATGTTTTTTCTAAAAACGCCTCATAGAGAATATGATTGCACAATCGATTTGGTACCAGGAGCTAAGCTCCCTAAGGGTAGGATATTTAATCTCTCCTGTCCCGAACGTGAAGCAATGAAAGAGTATATCCAGGAATGCCTAGCCAAGGGTTACATTCGCCCCTCTACTTCTCCGGTAGGTGCTGGCTTCTTCTTCGTAGGGAAGAAGGATGGCGGTCTTAGGCCACCACCACACCATAACCACATAGTGACTGAATAATACCCCCATACTGTTACTGAATAATACCACCACACCATAAACACATAGTGACTGAATAATACCCCCATACTGTTACTGAATAATACCTCCACACCATAACCACATAGTGACTGAATAATACCCCCATACTGTTACTGAATAATACCACCACACCATAACCACATAGTGACTGAATAATACCCCCATACTGTTACTGAATAATACCACCACACCATGACCACATAGTACCCTTATACTGTTATTGAATAATACCCCCACACCATAACCACATAGTGACTGAATAATACCCCCATACTGATACTGAATAATACCTCCATTCTGTTACTGAATACCTCCATACTGTTACTGAATAATACCCCCATACTGTTACTGAATAATACCCCCATACTGTTACTGAGTAATACCACCACAGCATAACAACATAGTGACTGAATAATACCCCCATACTGTTACTGAATAATACCCCCACACCATAACCACATAGTGACTGAATAATACCCCCATACTGATACTGAATAATACCCCCATACTGAAACTGAATAATACCTCCACACCATAACCACATAGTGACTGAATAATACCCCCATACCATAACCACATAGTGACTGAATAATAATATCATACTGTTACTGAATAATACCCCCACACCATAACCACATAGTGACTGAATAATACCATCATACTGTTACTGAATAATACCTCCACACCAGAACCACATAGTGACTGAATAATACCTCCATACAGTTACTGAATAACACCGCCACACCATAACCACATAGTGACTGAATAATACCCCCATACTGTTACTGAATAATACCAACACACCATAACCACATAGTGACTGAATAATACCCCCATACTGATACTGAATAACACCGCCACACCATAACCACATAGTGACTGAATAATACCCCCATACTGTTACTGAATAATACCGCCACACCATAACCACATAGTGACTGAATAATACCCCCATACTGTTTCTGAATAATACCACCACACCATAACCACATAGTGACTGAATAATACCCCCGTACTGATACTGAATAATACCACCACACCATAACCACATAGTGACTGAATAATACCCCCATACTGTTACTGAATAATACCCCCACACCATAACCACATAGTGACTGAATAATACCCCCATACTGATACTGAATAATACCACCACACCATAACCACATAGTGACTGAATAATACCCCCATACTGTTACTGAATAATACCACCACACCATAACCACATAGTGACTGAATAATACCTCCATACTGTTACTGAATACCTCCATACTGTTACTGAATAATACCCCCATACTGTTACTGAATAATACCTCCACACCATAACCACATAGTGACTGAATAATACCCCCATACTGTTACTGAATAATACCCCCACACCATAACCACATAGTGACTGAATAATAATATCATACTGTTACTGAATAATACCCCCACACCATAACCACATAGTGACTGAATAATAAACCCCATACTGTTACTGAATAATACCTCCACACCAGAACCACATAGTGACTGAATAATACCCCCATACTGTTACTGAATAATACCACCACACCATAACCACATAGAGACTGAATAATACCCCCATACTGTTACTGAATAATACCACCACACCATAACCACATAGTGACTGACTAATACCCCCATACTGTTACTGAATAATACCAACACACCATAACCACATAGTGACTGAATAATACCCCCATACTGATACTGAATAACACCGCCACACCATAACCACATAGTGACTGAATAATACCCCCATACTGTTACTGAATAATACCGCCACACCATAACCACATAGTGACTGAATAATACCCCCATACTGTTTCTGAATAATACCACCACACCATAACCACATAGTGACTGAATAATACCCCCGTACTGATACTGAATAATACCACCACACCATAACCACATAGTGACTGAATAATACCCCCATACTGTTACTGAATAATACCCCCACACCATAACCACATAGTGACTGAATAATACCCCCATACTGATACTGAATAATACCACCACACCATAACCACATAGTGACTGAATAATACCCCCATACTGTTACTGAATAATACCACCACACCATAACCACATAGTGACTGAATAATACCTCCATACTGTTACTGAATACCTCCATACTGTTACTGAATAATACCCCCATACTGTTACTGAATAATACCTCCACACCATAACCACATAGTGACTGAATAATACCCCCATACTGTTACTGAATAATACCCCCACACCATAACCACATAGTGACTGAATAATAATATCATACTGTTACTGAATAATACCCCCACACCATAACCACATAGTGACTGAATAATAAACCCCATACTGTTACTGAATAATACCTCCACACCAGAACCACATAGTGACTGAATAATACCCCCATACTGTTACTGAATAATACCACCACACCATAACCACATAGAGACTGAATAATACCCCCATACTGTTACTGAATAATACCACCACACCATAACCACATAGTGACTGACTAATACCCCCATACTGATACTGAATAATACCACCACACCATAACCACATAGTGACTGAATAATACCCCCATACTGTTACTGAATAATACCAACTGTAAAGGATCTGCCAGGCACTGCGGGGTTAACTCCCAGAACTAATCAGTCAGCACCTGAGAATACATCCCTGAGACTGACTCCTGCTTCCACCATTCAGGCTGGCAGGCTTAGGAGTGGGAGAGCCTATCGTAACCTGGCCAGACTCAGCTAGCTCTCGCCCTCTGTCTATTTAAGCCTGCACTTCCTGTCCCTCGGTGCTTGTTATTGCTTTGGTTTCCTTCCTTGTGGTTCCTGGCCCAGCTACAGCTCCTGCTATTTTTGATCCTGCTCCATACCGACCCTGGCTTACCGACTACTCTTCTGCTTTTCGTTTTGTACCTCGCACACTCCTGGCTTGACTCGGCTCGTTCACCACTCTGGTTGCTCACGGTGTTGCCGTGGGCAACGGCCCCTTTTCCTTGCTTGTGTTCCTTGTATGTTTGTCGTGTTTGTCGTGCACTTACTGAGCGCAGGGACCGCCGCCCAGTTGTACCCCGTCGCCTAGGGCGGGTTGTTGCAAGTAGGCAGGGACAGAGTGGCGGGTAGATTAGGGCTCACTTGTCCGTCTCCCTACCCCCTGCCGTTACACCAACACACAATAACCACATAGTGACTGAATAATACCCCCATACTGATACTGAATAACACCGCCACACCATAACCACATAGTGACTGAATAATACTCCCATACTGTTACTGAATAATACCGCCACACCATAACCACATAGTGACTGAATAATACCCCCATACTGTTACTGAATAATACCACCACACCATAACCACATAGTGACTGAATAATACCCCCGTACTGGTACTGAATAATACCACCACACCATAACCACATAGTGACTGAATAATACCCCCATACTGTTACTGAATAATACCACCACACCATAACCACATAGTGACTGAATAATACCATCACACTGTTACTGAATAATACCTCCACACCAGAACCACATAGTGACTGAATAATACCCCCATACAGTTACTGAATAATACCACCGCACCATGTCCACATAGTGACTGAATAATACCCCCATACTGTTACTGAATAACACCGCCACACAATAACCACATAGTGACTGAATAATACCCCCATACTGATACTCAATAATACCCCCACACCATAACCACATAGTGACTGAATAATACCCCCATACTGTTACTGAATAATACCACCACACCATAACCACATAGTGACTGAATAATACCCCCATACTGATACTGAATAATACCACCACACCATAACCACATAGTGACTGAATAATACCCCCATACTGTTACTGAATAATACCACCACACCATAACCACATAGTGACTGAATAATACCCCCATACTGTTACTGAATAATACCACCACACCATAACCACATAGTGACTGAACAATACCCCCATACTGATACTGAATAATACCACCACACCATAACCACATAGTGACTGAATAATACCCCCATACTGATACTGAATAACACCGCCACACCATAACCACATAGTGACTGAATAATACCCCCATGCTGTTACTGAATAATACCCCCACACCATAACTACATAGTGACTGAATAATACCCCCATACTGATACTGAATAATACCTCCATACTGTTACTGAATACCTCCATACTGTTACTGAATAATACCCCCATACTGTTACTAAATAATACCCCCATACTGTTACTGAATAATACCTCCACACCATAACCACATAGTGACTGAATAATACCCCTTTACTGTTACTGAATAATACCACCACACCATAACCACATAGTGACTGAATAATACCCCCATACTGATACTGAATAATACCACCACACCATAACCACGTAGTGACTGAATAATACCGCCATACTGATACTGAATAACACCGCCACACCATAACCACATAGTGACTGAATAATACCCCCATACTGTTACTGAATAACACCCCCACACCATAACCACATAGTGACTGAATAATACCCCCATACTGATACTGAATAACACCGCCACACCATAACCACATAGTGACTGAATAATACCCCCGTACTGATACTGAATAATACCGCCACACCATAACCACATAGTGACTGAATAATACCCCCATACTGTTACTGAATAATACCACCACACCATAACCACATAGTGACTGAATAATACCCCCGTACTGATACTGAATAATACCAACACACCATAACCACATAGTGACTGAATAATACCCCCATACTGATACTGAATAACACCGCCACACCATAACCACATAGTGACTGAATAATACCCCCATACTGTTACTGAATAATACCACCACACCATAACCACATAGTGACTGAATAATACCCCCATACTGATACTGAATAACACCGCCACACCATAACCACATAGTGACTGAATAATACCCCCATACTGTTACTGAATAATACCACCACACCATAACCACATAGTGACTGAATAATACCCCCATACTGATACTGAATAATACCACCACACCATAACCACATAGTGACTGAATAATACCCCCATACTGTTACTGAATAATACCACCACACCATAACCACATAGTGACTGAATAATACCCCCATACTGATACTGAATAATACCACCACACCATAACCACATAGTGACTGAATAATACCCCCATACTGTTACTGAATAATACCACCACACCATAACCACATAGTGACTGAACAATACCCCCATACTGATACTGAATAATACCACCACACCATAACCACATAGCGACTGAATAATACCCCCATACTGATACTGAATAACACCGCCACACCATAACCACATAGTGACTGAATAATACCCACATGCTGTTACTGAATAATACCCCCACACCATAACTACATAGTGACTGAATAATACCCCCATACTGATACTGAATAATACCTCCATACTGTTACTGAATACCTCCATACTGTTACTGAATAATACCCCCATACTGTTACTAAATAATACCCCCATACTGTTACTGAATAATACCTCCACACCATAACCACATAGTGACTGAATAATACCCCTTTACTGTTACTGAATAATACCACCACACCATAACCACATAGTGACTGAATAATACCCCCATACTGATACTGAATAATACCACCACACCATAACCACGTAGTGACTGAATAATACCGCCATACTGATACTGAATAACACCGCCACACCATAACCACATAGTGACTGAATAATACCCCCATACTATTACTGAATAACACCCCCACACCATAACCACATAGTGACTGAATAATACCCCCATACTGATACTGAATAACACCGCCACACCATAACCACATAGTGACTGAATAATACCCCCGTACTGATACTGAATAATACCGCCACACCATAACCACATAGTGACTGAATAATACCCCCATACTGTTACTGAATAATACCACCACACCATAACCACATAGTGACTGAATAATACCCCCGTACTGATACTGAATAATACCAACACACCATAACCACATAGTGACTGAATAATACCCCCATACTGATACTGAATAACACCGCCACACCATAACCACATAGTGACTGAATAATACCCCCATACTGTTACAGAATAATACCGCCACACCATAACCACATAGTGACTGAATAATACCCCCATACTGTTACTGAATAATACCACCACACCATAACCACATAGTGACTGAATAATACCCCCGTACTGATACTGAATAATACCACCACACCATAACCACATAGTGACTGAATAATACCCCCATGCTGTTACTGAATAATACCCCCACACCAGAACCACATAGTGACTGAATAATACCCCCATACTGATACTGAATAATACCTCCATACTGTTACTGAATACCTCCATACTGTTACTGAATAATACCCCCATACTGTTACTGAATAATACCCCCATACTGTTACTGAATAATACCTCCACACCATAACCACATAGTGACTGAATAATACCCCCATACTGTTACTGAATAATACCACCACACCATAACCACATAGTGACTGAATAATACCCCAATACTGATACTGAATAATACCACCACACCATAACCACATAGTGACTGAATAATACCGCCATACTGATACTGAATAACACTGCCACACCATAACCACATAGTGACTGAATAATACCCCCATACTGTTACTGAATAACACCCCCACACCATAACCACATAGTGACTGAATAATACCCCCATACTGATACTGAATAACACCGCCACACCATAACCACATAGTGACTGAATAATACCCCCGTACTGATACTGAATAATACCGCCACACCATAACCACATAGTGACTGAATAATACTCCCATACTGTTACTGAATAATACCACCACACCATAACCACATAGTGACTGAATAATACCCCCGTACTGATACTGAATAATACCAACACACCATAACCACATAGTGACTGAATAATACCCCCATACTGATACTGAATAACACCGCCACACCATAACCACATAGTGACTGAATAATACCCCCATACTGTTACTGAATAATACCGCCACACCATAACCACATAGTGACTGAATAATACCCCCATACTGTTACTGAATAATACCACCACACCATAACCACATAGTGACTGAATAATACCCCCGTACTGATACTGAATAATACCACCACACCATAACCACATAGTGACTGAATAATACCCCCATACTGATACTGAATAATACCACCACACCATAACCACATAGTGACTGAATAATACCCCCATGCTGTTACTGAATAATACCCCCACACCATAACCACATAGTGACTGAATAATACCCCCATACTGATACTGAATAATACCTCCATACTGTTACTGAATACCTCCATACTGTTACTGAATAATACCCCCATACTGTTACTGAATAATACCCCCATACTGTTACTGAATAATACCCCATACTGTTACTGAATAATACCCCCACACCATAACCACATAGTGACTGAATAATACCCTCATACTGTTACTGAATAATACCCCATACTGTTACTGAATAATACCTCCACACCATAACCACATAGTGACTGAATAATACCCTCATACTGTTACTGAATAATACCTCCACACCATAACCACATAGTGACTGAATAATACCCCCATACTGTTACTGAATAATACCCCCACACCATAACCACATAGTGACTGAATAATAATATCATACTGTTACTGAATAATACCCCCACACCATAACCACATAGTGACTGAATAAAACCATCACACTGTTACTGAATAATACCTCCATACCAGAACCACATAGTGACTGAATAATACCCCCATACAGTTACTGAATAATACCACCACACCATAACCACATAGTGACTGAATAATACCCCCATACTGTTACTGAATAATACCTCCACATCATAACCACATAGTGACTGAATAATACCCCCATACTGATACTGAATAATACCCCCACACCATAACCACATAGTGACTGAATAATACCCTCATACTGTTACTGAATATGATAGGATTAGATAGAGTAGCTCAGCAGACAGTATCACACATAATGGGATTAGATACAGTGGCTCAGCAGACAGTATCACACATGATATGATTAGATACAGTGGCTCAGCAGACAGTATCACACATGATAGGATTAGATACTGTGGCCCAGCAGACAGTATCACACATGATAGGATTAGATACAATGGCTCAGCAGACAGTATTACACATAATAGGATTAGAGATAGGGCCCTGCAGACAGTATCACACATGATGGGATTAGATATAAGGCCCAGCAGAGTTTCACACATGATGGGATTAGATACAAAGGCTCAGCTGACAGTATCACACATGATAGGTTTAGATACAGTGGCTCAGCAGACAGTATCACACATGATAGGATTAGATATAAGGCCCAGCAGAGTTTCACACATGTTGGGATTAGATACACAGCTCAGCAGACAGTATCACACATGATGAGATTAGATACAGTAGCTGAGCAGACAGTATCACACATGATAGGATTAGATACACAGCTCAGCAGACAGTATCACACATGATAGGATTAGATACAGTGGCTCAGCTGACAGTATCACACATGATAGGATTAGACACAGTGGCTCAGCAGACAGTATCACACATGATAGGATTAGATAGAGTAGTTTAGCAGACAGTATCACACATAATGGGATTAGATACAGTGGCTCAGCAGACAGTATCACACATGATAGGATTAGATACAGTGGCTCAGCAGACAGTATCACACATGATAGGATTAGATACTGTGGCCCAGCAGACAGTATCACACATGATAGGATTAGATACAATGGCTCAGCAGACAGTATTACACATAATAGGATTAGGGTATGTTCACACGAGGGCGTCCGTAACGGCTGAAATTACGGGGATGTTTCAGCCTGAAAACATCCCCCTAATTTCAGCCGTACCGGCATGTGCAGGCGCTTGAACGCCGCGTCAATTACGGCCGTAATTAGCGCTGCTATTCATTGGAGTCAATGAATAGCGGCTCCAATTACGGCCAAAGAAGTGACAGGTCACTTCTTCTACGCGGGCGTCTATTTACGCGCCGTCATTTGACAGCGGCGCGTAAATATACGCCTCGTGTGAACAGACAAACGTCTGCCCATTGCTTTCAATGGGCAGATGTTTGTCAGCGCTATTGAGGCGCTATTTTCGGGCGTAATTCGGGGCAAAAACGCCCGATTTACGTCCGTAAATAGGCCGTGTGAACATACCCTTAGAGATAGGGCCCAGCAGACAGTATCACACATGATGGTATTAGATACAGTGGCTCAGCAGACAGTATCACACATGATAGGATTAGATACAGCAGCTCAGCAGACAGTATCACACATGATAGAATTAGATACAGCGGCTCAGCAGACAGTATCACACATGATAGGATAAGGGTATGTGCACACGGTAGCAGGCTTTTACGTCTGAAATGACAGACTGTTTTCAAGGAGAAAACAGCTGCCTCGTTTCAGCCATAATTGCTCCTCCTCGCATTTTGCGAGGCTTCTCTGACAGCCGTAAATTTTGAGCTGTGCTTCATTAACTTCAATGAAGAACGCCTCAAATTACATCTGAAAGAAGTGTCCTGCACTTCTTTTGACGAGGCTGTATTTTTACGAGTCGTCGTTTGACAGCTGTCAAACGATGACGCGTAAATGACAGGTTGTCTGCACAGTACGTCGACAAACCCATTCAAATGAATGGGCAGATGTTTGCCGACGTATTTTAGCCCTATTTTCAGACGTAAAACGAGGCATAATACGCCTCGTTAACGTCTGAAAATAGGTCGCGTGAACCCAGCCTTAGATACTGTGGCTGAGAAGACAGTATCACACATGATAGGATTAGATACAGTGGCTCAACAGACAATATCACACATGATTGGATTAGATACATGGCCCTGCACGCTGACATTGCGGCTCCAGCGCTGGACCCAGGAAAGGTAAGAATAATAATTGTTTTGCTTTTTTATGTGTTACTAATTATTTTTGTGTATTTGTGTTTTTTTACAAGTTCGGTTTTTGGACTACGTCGGATTCGAGGACAACTTCAATGACAGCCTTTTTTTTTTCTCAATAAAATGGTTAATGGGGGTTGTGTTTTTTTGTTTCAATAAAATATTTTTTCTATGTGCTTGTACTTTTTTAAACTTTATTATTACCGCCTTAGTAATGGCCGCTGGATGATTGACAACCTCCATTACTAAGGCGGGGCTTAATGTTAGCAGGTGCAGAGGCTAACACTAACCCCCATTATTAGCCCGGTACCCACCGCCACCAGGGGAGCTGGGAAGAGCCGGGTACGAACCAGTACCCGACAATCTGCAGTGACGGTCAGACACCGGGGCGGCCGCAGGATGGTAGTATTAGGCTGGGGAAGGCCAAAAACAGTGGCCCCTACCACCCTGGTAATGCTGCCTGCCGCTGCTGTGTTGCATTTGGCTGGTTATGAAAATTAGGGGGGACCCCACATCGTTCTTTCCAATTATTTAGTATTTTTTTTTTTTTAAATGACATGGGGTCCCCCCCATTTTTCATAACCAGCTAGATACAATAAAGCAGCAGCAACCTAGCATTACCAGGGTAATAAGGCCACTGTATAAGGCCTTCCCCAGCCTGTGGCCGCCCCATTGCCCGACCATCACTACAGATGGTCAAGTACTGGATCGTATCCGGATCTTCCCAGCACCCCTGGTGGCGGTGGGTACCGGGGTAATAAAGGGGGTTAGTGTTAGCCTCTGCACCGGCTAACACTAAGGCCCGCCTTAGCAATGGACGCGGTCATTCAGCCGGCGGCCATTACGAAGGCGGTAGTAATAAAGTTTAAAAAAAAACACAAAGACATAGAAAAAATATTTTATTGAAATAAAAATAAATCACACAACAATCATTAACCTTTTTTTTGATAATAAAAAAAGCCGTCATCGAAGTAGTCCTGGAATCTAAAATCTTGTGTAAGAAAACACACAAAAAATGATTAGTAACACATGTGTTAGGCTTAGATACAGGGCCCATGTGTGATACTGTCTGTGGGATACTGTATCTAAGCCTACCACAAGGTAGGCTTAGATACAGGGTCAAGCAGACAGTAATCTTATACAGTAATACAGGGCCCATCAGACAGGATCACACATGGGCCATGTATCTAAGCCTACAATGTGATTGGCTTAGATACAGAGCCCAGCAGACAGCATCACACAATCTGTGATCCTGTCTCATGGGCCCTCTAAGCCTGCTACATCGTAGGCTTAAAGGACTTGTCCAGTCCCTAAACATTGATGGCCATCAATAGCTGATGTGTCAGGGTTTGTCTCCCGGGACCCGCCAATCAGCTGTTTTGAAGGGGCCGCAGCACTCGTACGAGAGCTGCTTCCCCTTCATTTCCCTTACTAGCTCACACTGTGAATCGCCGACACAGATTCACTGTGTGACCTGAATCAAGTGACCGTAATGATGGGGAAGCAGCTCTCGTACGAACACTGCGGCCCCTTCAAAACAGTTGATTGGCGGATCCCGGGTGTCGGACCCCGCCAATCAGCTTCAGCAGACAGGAATATTAATCTTACCCTCCTCTTCAGCCGCGGCGGAAGCTCTGTCATAACTCTATCCAGGATCACGATGTGCGCGGCGCATAGCGCTGTGACGTCAGGACCTCCACTGCGCTCCGGAACCAAGAGGGTAAGTACTGTCAGTTATTATAGTAACAGGGGCACGCGGCCCGAGTTACTATATTAACTTTTTATTGATGTGGTGCGGGGGGCTGCGGGCCCCCCTGGCTTCAGGGCCCGGTTGCAATTGCGACCCCTATAGCTACGCCACTGCCTATAATGTTGCAACATACACTACGCACAATACTGCTACACAGTCTACACACACAATACCAGTATATACACTATATACTCTACACATCAGTTTTCCCACTATTTACACAAAAGCACAGCAAAAACAGTTTCAAAATTATTGCTGCAAAACTACAATGTGTGAATGTCCTTACAGTATCATATGGACACAAGAATCATATATATCCAAATACACCCAGATTATATATATATATATATATATACACACACTCATTTACACACTCATACACACACTTACCTTCTATGTAGGATCTCTATTGCAGACAGTCTCATATATAGACGAGAATCATATATATATATATATATATATATATATACACACACACACATTTACACACACACACATTTACACACACACACAAACATTTACACACTCATACACACACTTACCTTCTATGTAGGATCTCTATTGCAGACAGTCTCATATATAGACGAGAATCATATATATATATATATACACACACACACACACATTTACACACACACACATTTACACACACACACACACACACACACACACACACAAACATTTACACACTCATACACACACTCTTGAAGCAGCAGGGGCTTTACAACATGCCCCATCCCAGGACAGCAGATATAACAGGCTGCAGAAGTAGCTGGTCTGTTAGAAGAATAGGGGGACTGCAAGGACCCATTATCCACTTTACCTGCCCAGGACCTTAACCATCCTTCCTTGAATTAACACACCAACACCTTCTTTATGGAAATGTGGAAGTGGCCACAGCTTTATTCTTATTTACAAACATCGGCATGAAGACATATATATATATTTATTTTTCTCTCCTCCTGAAATGCCGATGCTCCCTGTCTCCATCAGGCATGTAGGGTGCTACCTCCGTCTTCATCTGCCGTACTTTCCGCCAGCTGTGACATCTACGAAAAAACCAGAAAAACGCCAGAACAAGAATATATAACCGTAGAAAAAATTCTCCAAAACAAAACCAAAAACCACCAGGGGAGGGAGGGCGGGTGTTTCTTCCACTGCAGCTTGAAGGTAAGAGGGCTTCCTGCTCCAAACCCCTGCCTTATATCTTCTTAACCACGCCCCTCTTACCCCTTGTTGACCAATCCTGGTCCTGGGCATTATTTTAAACCGTTCCATCCTTTCTTAACCCCTTGCAGTCCATGACACTCTCCCTAGGCGCTTCAGTGTCTGCAAGACACAGCACACGAGAGGAGGGGGGCAGAGGAGAGGGAAGCAAGGGGACACAGGAGAGTGACACAGGAGAGTAGGAGGGCACAGGAGAGGGAAGCAAGGGGACACAGGGGAGGACTAGACACGGAGCTTCCTCTCTGCAGACGCTGAGGCTGTGAACTCTCCCCTCCCCCTCTTCTCTGCCCCGACTGCTTCAGACGAAAGGGAGAGAGAGGGAGAGGACATAGCTTGTATTCACAGAAGTCCACCGCTCACCTCATGCATCTCGTAACTTGCTTGAGGAGAGGATAGCTCCTCCTGCAGACCTGCTCCTCTCTGGTGGCACGTGCCGCATACAGCGTCAGAGAGGAGCAGGAGTGTTCTCACAGACAGCCACGACTGCTAAGTTAAATAATCCCCTTCCCCCGGTCCAGTCTGTCTTTGGCTCAAAATGCCGCCCCCCACTTTCAGCTAGGCTGCGCCGCCTGAGGCTGTCGGCTCACCTCGCCTCATGGTAGGTGCGGCACTGTGTGTAATGCTCCCGCGGTCTTCCAGAATTTCATAAATGAGATTTTAAGAGACTACCTGGGGTATTTCTTGTAGTGTACCTTGATGACATACTTGTGTTTTCCAAGGACTGTTCCTCCCACATTGAGCATGTCAGGAAGGTGCTCCAGGCCCTTCGAGAAAACAAACTCTTTGCTAAAACCGAAAAATGTGTGTTTGGGGTGCAGGAGATACCATTTTTGGGTCAAATCCTCAATCCTAATGAATTCCGCATGAACCCTGCCAAGGTTCAGGCTGTGGCTGAATGGGTCCAACCTGCCTCACTGAAGGCGTTACAGTGCTTCCTGGGGCTTGCTAATTATTACAGGATATTTATTGCTAACTTCTCGGTCATCGCTAAGCCTCTTACGGATCTTACTCGCAAAGGTGCTGATCTCCTCCACTGGCCTCCGGAGGCCGTCCAGGCTTTTGTGGTCCTTAAGAAGAGCTTTATGTCGGCCCCAGTGCTGATTCAGCCTAACCAAATAGAGCCATTCATCGTGGAAGTTGACGCCTCCGAGGTGGGAGTGGGTGTTGTCTTGTCCCAGGGTACCAGGTCCCTCACCCATCTCCGTCCCTGTGCCTACTTCTCCAGGAAGTTCTCGCCCACTGAGAGTAAGTATGACATTGGCAACCGCAAACTCTTAGCCATTAAATGGGCATTTGAAGAGTGGCGCCACTTCCTGTAGGGGGCTAGGCACCATGTAACGGTCCTTACCGACCACAAGAAGCTGGTTTTCCTAGAATCTGCCCGGAGGCTAAACCCGACACAAGCTCGATGGGCGTTGTTTTTTACTAGATTCAACTTTTTGGTCACCTATAGGGCTGGGTCTAAAAATATTAAAGATGATGCTCTGTCGCGTAGCTTCATGGCCAGCCCTCCTTCGGAGGAAGATCCTGCTTGTGTTTTGCCCCCAGGTATAATCATTTCCTCTGTTGATTCTGACTTAGTCTCCGAAATTGCGGCTGATCAAGGTTCAGCTCCCGGGAACCTTCCTGAGAACAAGCTGTTTGTTCCCCTGCAATTCCGGCTAAGGGTACTCAGGGAAAATCATGACTCTGCACTATCTGGGCATCCAGGCATCCTGGGTACCAAGCACCTCATTGCTAGAAACTATTGGTGGCCTGGGTTGCCTAAAGACGTTAAGGCATACGTCGCCGCTTGTGAAATTTGTGCTAAGTCCAACACTCCCAGGTCCCGACCAGCGGGCTTACTATGCTCTTTGCCCATTCCCCAGAGACCTTGGACCCATATCTCCATGGATTTTATCACCGATCTGCCTCCATCTCAAGGCAAGTCGGTGGTGTGGGTTGTAGTAGACCGCTTCAGTAAGATGTGCCACTTTGTGCCCCTCAAGAAACTACCCAACGCCAAGACGTTAGCTACCTTGTTTGTCAAACACATCCTGCGTCTCCATGGGGTTCCTGTCAATATTCTTTCTGACAGAGGGGTCCAATTTGTTTCATTGTTTTGGAGAGCTTTCTGTAAAAAGTTGGAGATTGATCTGTCCTTCTCCTCGGCCTTCCATCCTGAAACGAATGGCTAGAGATGAGCGAACTTATGAAAAGTTCGGTTCGGCTAGTTCGCCGAATTTCACAAAAAAGCTTGATTCGGACCGAACTAGTTCGGACCGAACCTGTAATTTCCGTGCGCCGAGCATGGTACTGTCCAGGGTGCTGATAGAGTTAATGGGCTGCACTAACTCTTTCAGCAACCTTCACAGTACATGCTCGGCGCGCGGAAAATACAATTTTAATGTAATTAAAAAAAATAAAAAATACGTTCATACTTACATTCCTCCTGTCCGGCCTCCAGCGATGACGTTTCATCCATGTCGCCGCTGCAGCCAATCACAGGCTGTAGTGGCGGTCACGCACGTCAGGATGACATCAGAAGGCCGGCCTCCAGGGATGACGCTTCATCCCACGTGACCGCCTCTGCAGCCAATCACAGGCTGCAGCGGCCTCTGCAGCCAATCACACGCTCCTCTCCTGAAATACTCTGTGCTGTGCTGCCTTAAAATCTGTGGACAGGTCAGGATCCTGTTTCTTTTAAATGCTTCTGGGGAACACGCTCGATCCACTATATAAGGCTGCGCTACAGTGCAGCATTTAAAAGAAACAGGATCCTGACCTGTCCATAGAGTTTAAGGCAGCACAGAGTATTTCAGGAGATGAGCGTGCAGATTTAGTGCTGCTGTGAACTCTGCTCTTACCATTACGTAGCTCTCAGTCTGTTACCTCTCCTCCACTCCTGTCCTCTATAACACCTTCATATGATTGGCAAGTCACCACGTAATGGTAAAAGCAGAGTTCACAGCAGCACAGAGTATTTCAGGAGATGAGCGTGCGGATCTTGTGCGGGGTGGTGACTTGCCAATCATGTGAAGGTGTTATTGAGGACAGGAGTGGAGGAGAGGTAACAGACTGAGCTATGTAATGGTAAGAGCAGAGTTCACAGCAGCACAGAGTATTTCAGGAGAGGAGCATGCAGATTCTGTGCTGCTGTGAACTCTGCTCTTACCATTACGTAGCTCTCAGTCTGTTACCTCTCCTCCACTCCTGTCCTCAATAACACCTTCACATGATTGGCAAGTCACCACCCCGCACAAGATCCGCACGCTCATCTCCTGAAATACTCTGTGCTGCTGTGAACTCTGCTCTTACCATTACGTGGTGACTTGCCAATCATGAAGGTGTTATAGAGGACAGGAGTGGAGGAGAGGTAACAGACTGAGAGCTACGTAATGGTAAGAGCAGAGTTCACAGCAGCACTAAATCTGCACGCTCATCTCCTGAAATACTCTGTGCTGCCTTAAACTCTGTGGACAGGTGAGGATCCTGTTTCTTTTAAATGCTGCACTGTAGCGCAGCCTTATATAGTGGATCGAGCGGGTTCCCTATCAGCATTTAAAAGAAACAGGATCCTGACCTGTCCACAGAGTTTAAGGCAGCACAGATTATTTCAGGAGATGAGCACGGCCGGCCACGGGCAGCCGGTCGTTTTTCCGAGCCCTACTCCCATTATAAATTATAGGAGCACGGCCCGTAAAATAAAAAAATAGAACATGTTCTATCTTTTTAATGGCACGGGCACCTTCCCGTGCGAAAACGGGAAGGTACCCGTGGCTAACAGAAGTCTTAGGGCCCGCTATTTCGGGTCGTAATTACGACCCGTAATAACGGGTGTTTTTACGGTCGTGTGCATGAGGCCCCGTAATAACGGGTGGCTACATGTGTGCACCCGTCATTACGGCAGCGTTGCTAGGCGACGTCAGTAAATAGTCACTGTCCAGGGTGCTGAAAGAGTTAACTGATCGGCAGTAACTGTTTCAGCACCCTGGACAGTGACTACCGATCACAATATAGAGTAACCTGTAAAAAAAAAAGACGTTCATAATTACCGAGAACTTTCTGCTTCCTCCAGTCCGGTCTCCTGGCCGTTGCCTTGGTGACGCGTCCCTCTCGACATCCGGCCCGACATTCCTGGGTGACGTTACAGCCCATGTGACCGCTGCAGCCAATCACAGGCTGCAGAGGCCTCTACAGCCAATCACAGGCTGCAGAGGCTTCTGCAGCCAATCACAGGCTGCCGCGTCAGAAAAGAAGGTCGGACTGGAGGAAGTAGAGGGACTCGTCACCAAGACAACGACCGGGTACGTAGAAAATGCTTTTTATTTTATTTTTAATCAGCAGCCTCTTTTCTTTATCAGTGATTGATAGAGACAAGTGGCTGCCGATTTGTATAATATTTTTGACCGGGTTCGGTCAAAACGGGTTCGGCCGAACCCGGTGAAGTTCGGATTCGCTACGAACCAAACTTTTCCGGATGTTCGGACCGATACCGGGTTCGGTTGTCCCGTTTCGCTCATCTCTACTAATGGCCAAATCGAGAGGACTAATCAGTCTCTAGAACAATATTTAAGGTGTTTTATCTCTGACTGTCAATATGATTGGGTCTCCTTCATTTCCCTCGCCGAATTTTCCCTTAATAACCGGGTCTGTAACTTGTGAGGGGTCTCCCCCTTTTTCTGTAATTTTGGGTTTAATCCACGGTTCTCCTCCGTTTCACCTGGTGGTTCCAACAATCCCGAGGTAGATGTCGTTCATCAGGAACTGTGCACAGTCTGGGCCCAGGTTCAGAAGAACCTAGAGGCGTTCCAGAGCATACAAAAGACTCAGGCAGATAGAAGACGTTCTGCTAACCCCTTGTTTGTGGTCGGGGATCTGGTGTGGCTGTCTTCAAAAAATGTGCGCCTTAATGTTCCGTCCCAAAAATTTTCTCCCCGGTATATAGGGTCGTACAAGGTCATTGAGGTCCTTAACCCTGTCTCCTTCCGACTGGAGTTACCCCCGTCTTTTCGAATACACGATGTGTTTCATGCCTCCCTCCTGAAACGCTGCTCCCCATCCTTGGCTACCTCGAGGAAACCTCCGGCCCCTGTTCTCACCACTGAAGGGGTAGAATTCGAGGTGGCCAAGATTGTGGACAGCAGGATGGTCCAAGGCTCCCTCCAGTACCTGGTCCACTGGAGAGAATATGGGCCTGAGGAGAGCACTTGGGTACCCGCCCGGGATGTTTACGCTGGGGTATTGCTCAGGAGGTTCCATCTTCGGTTCTCCAATAAGCCAGGTCCACCTAGAAAGGGTCCAGTGGCCCCTCATAAAAGGTGGGAACTGTAAAGGATCTGCCAGACACAGCTTCTGTGTCGACGCCCGTGGTTAATCAGTCTGCACCTGCTCCTAGGTCTGATAGAGTGACTCGATCTGCTACCACTAGGGGTGGTAGGCTCAGGAGTGGGAGAACCTATCACAGCCTGGCCAGATGGTTCTAGCTCCCGCCCTCAGTCTATTTATACCTTCATTTCCTGCTTGTCTTTGCCTGTGATTCTTTCCTGTTTCCTGGCTCTGCTGCTCCTGCTATTATTATTGACCTTGCTTCATTTTGACCCTGGCTTTACTGACTACGCTCCTGCTCTGCGTTTGGTACCTCGTACACTCCTGGTTTGACTTGGCTCGTTCACTACGCCTGTTGCACACTGTCTTGCCGTGGGCCTTGTCTGTTTGTCTGTCATGCACATATTGAGCGTAGAGACCGTCGCCCAGTTGTACGCCGTCGCCTAGGACGCGCCATGCAAGTAGGCAGGGACTGAGTGGTGGGTAGATTAGGGCTCACCTGTCTGTCTCCCTACCCCGTCATTACACATGGTATCTAGGTTACATCAACACTTTCATGACGTAACTTGTGGTTCGCGCTTGGGCATTGGAGATGAAGAAGACTGGAAGAAGTCATCATGGCGTTCTGGGCCGGATGAAGAAGAAAAGAGAACGTGAACGACTCCAAACTGAGAAGAGGTCACCTGTGAGTCACTGAATTTCATTGCACTGTATTCACTTATATGGTCTGCAGAATGCCTGTGTAGGACTGATATCTGTCACAATATGGTGGGAATATTGGTCTTTGTTTTACTCTACACGTTTTTAGCACACAATCTAGAGTGTTCAAATTATTTCTATATAGTTGAACGGTAGACCCCCAAGAATTATTTCCTTTGGTGGGTCCAAGGTACCTCAGTAAAAACACTGAGTGTACAGATCCTTGCATTAAGATATTGTATTACTGTCTGTAGCCTTAGAGGAGAATTTATTACCCTTGCGAAGCCTCTTATCTGGCATAGAAAAGTCCCAAAAGTGCGGGAAAGTTTTTGGGCAGTTTATGCTGCGCTTGGCACTTTTTGAAAAGTGTGTAAAGCTTGGCAGAAAGGGCCGACAATTTTACTATCATTTACGCCAGTAACGGGCGTAATGTAAGGCTGGGTTCACACAACCTATTTTCAGACGTAAACGAGGCGTATTATGCCTCGTTTTACGTCTGAAAATAGGGCTGCAATACGTCGGCAAACATCTGCCCATTCATTTGAATGGGTTTGCCGACGTACTGTGCAGACAACATGTAATTTACGCGTCGTCGTTTGACAGCTGTCAAACGACGACGCGTAAATGGACTGCCTCGGCAAAGAAGTGCAGGGAACTTCTTTGCCACGTAATTTGAGCTGTTCTTCATTGAACTCAATGAAGCACAGCTCAAGATTTACGAGCGCCTCAGAGCGTCTCAGACGCCTCGTAAATTACGAGGAGGAGCATTTACGTGTAAAACGAGGCAGCTGTAAACAGTCTGTCTTTTCACACGTAACTGCCTCTCATCGTGTGAACATACCCTTAAGCAGAAATCAACGTCAGCTCCGAGTTAGTGTACAATTTTACATTGAGTGTGTAACAAAAGGCCAAAGTCAGACTCCGTATCTCCCCCACTAATCAGACTGTCTTGTTCCACAAGACATGTGTTTTGCCCACCCCCCTAAAAAAAAAAAAAAGATATATATATCTGTGCAGCGTATCTATAAGGGTATATTCACACGCTGTGTTTTCAGGCGTATTTTGGGGCGTAAACGCCTTCAAATACGACTGAAAAATCGGTAGCCCAATGCCTACAAACATCTGCCTATTGTATTTTAAAAAGGCATGTAAAAAGAAGGAGCATGTCACTTCTTGAGCCGTTTTTGGAGATTTTTTCATTGTGTCAATGGAAAAACAGCTCCAAAAACATCTAGAACTAAACACCTCAAAAAACGTCTTCAACTTCAAAAACGGCTGTAAATCAAAGGCTGTGTTCTCTGAAAACAGCTCTGTAATTTTCAGCAATTTTTTACTTTGCGTGTGAACCCTAAGACTGTGACACCTGATAGCTCTGCTACTTGATAGGAGACAGCGGCTCAGCAGACAGTATCACATATAATATGCTTAGATACAGCGGCTCAGCAGACAGTATCACATATAATATGCTTAGATACAACGGCTTAGCAGACAGTATCACACATGCTAGGCCCAATTAGAAGGTTAATTGTGAAAACATTTCTTATGGTGTTTTTCGAAAAAAGTCACTTGAACTGGTATCATTTAAACAGTTAACCGATGAATGGCGCTGTTTATGTGGAATTTACCCTGCGGCCTAATGTACCATATAATGTATTATTATTTTTTTTTTAAAAAACCTACATTTTGTGGGGTGAATTGAAAAAAAAACCTGTAATTCCTCCATTTCTGTTTTGATTTTACAGTGTTCATCGGGCGGCATGAATTGCATGATATCTTGATTCTGCGGGTCGTTACGATTATGGCGATACCAAATTTATATAGTTTTATTTTTTACAAAATAATTTGTTTTTGTGACGCTGCATTCGAAGATGAACTGCATAGTTTTTCAATGCAACAGCACTTCATAGGGCGGGAAGGGGTTAAAACCCACTCTCTGAAGCCCCCCTTCAAGATAAATTACAACTAATCTGGTCCCCATGGCAGAAATCTGTCTTTCCATCTGGCACCTCCAGCAGACTCCTTTCAGTCTAGTTTGATTTATTTTACCTCAGAGTTCCTCTTTTTACCTTTTTTTAATTTCTTCTCCTTCTCCCCCCACTTTTTTTTTGAACTATTTCTAACAGGGGCTGTGCAGGATTAGAAAAATATGGCTGCTTTCTTCCAAAAACAGCACCACACCTATCCACAGGTTGTATTTGGTATTGCAGGTTAGCTCCATTGAAGTGAATGGTAATGAGCTGTAGTACCACACACAACCTATGGACAGGTGTGGTGCTGGTTTTTGGAGAAAGCAGACAAGTTATCTCATCCTGGAGAACTCTTTGTCATGGATAGTTCTTGTGCGGAGATGCTCCCTGCATTATCCCTTTTCCTTTATGGCCGCTGATATGTTCTATTCAGCTTTATGGCCTCTGTGGTAAGTACACTGCCAGTCAGTAAAGGGTTAACACTTCAGACCACTGTGGGTGACGTCACAATGTATGAGTTGTGCAGTGTTAATAAACTCCTGCAGTAATGATGATGAATGCGCTGATGTCATAAATACAAATGTTTATGACATAAAGAAGATTCCATATTAGAAGGTTTTACTGCCACGTTCAGCGCCATATTGGATGGGACTGAGGACCTTGAGCTTGACTTCCCCACCAATGCCGACCTGATGTAATTTGGAGGTTCTAGCAGGGAAACCCTTCACCCCAGACCACTTCTTCATCACAGTGATGCCATCCTCTTCATACGGGTTGTCTGTAGTAGAGGGGGGTTTCCAGCAGGAGATCCCCCCCTATTAGCCAGAGCGGAGACAGGTGCTACAAGGAGGCATCTGGAGGACCCGTCTCATCCGTGGATCGCCCATTCATTTTAATGGGTGCCCAGGAAGAGAGACATCCGCCTAGCCAACCAGATCAGCCGATTTATGTGTTTTATGTTGTTCGTTCATTGTATTGTCTTTCCTTGAAAATCTGAGAAAACGTACAAATTCTGTTACAAATTCTATTTTGGCACCTTCTAAGCCCAGAGGAAGGGCAATCCTCCAGCCATGGTTTCCCTAGAGGTTTCCCCCACAGGGGTTTTTTCCTTTCCTGCGTGCTGGAGGGTGACTCTTCGTGAGTCGGAGGTTTGCCATTTTGGGTTTGGTCATATAATATAATAAAAGTTTTGACCATTTAACACCCAATTATAATGTTTTGTGTCTTTATTTTACATTCTTTGGTTTGGTGATTGGGATTCTGGGTCTATCACATATCACAAAATCATAAGGCCGGACATCTACTTCCCACACTGACATAGAATGGAGACAACAAGCGTTGCTGCTGCACAATTAAGTGTACACATCCTTACATTAAGATATTGTATTACGGTCTGTAGCCTTTGGGGGGGAATATATTAACCTTTCTACAATAGTTTACTAGCGTAGAAAATTCACAAAATGCGCAAATGTCTAAATTTTTTGGGGTAAAATATGAGCGGGGCTTAGCAGAAATGCCCAACAATTTGACTATAATTTACGCCAGTAACTGATGTAAATTATAGCAGAAATCTATATGTATAATGCGGCCCAGATTTATCTCTGGGGGGCGTAACAAGGCAAAGGTCCGTGCCAGACCCATACCTCCCCCCCCAATCAGACTGTTTGCCCCCCCCAATCAGACAATAAAATACATTTTAAAAATGTACTTTAAATGTACAGCAGGCCGCGGCACGTAGAAAGTACTGATGACAGGACGCGTTGCAGCTAAAAGATGCGACATATTTATTAAGAGTCCTTCGCCTGTTAATAAATTTGTTGCATCTTACTCCAGCAAACTGTTTAATAGGACTGGTGTATGAAACGCCAGTATTAAAGGGAATGTGTCGCTAGGAATTTTTTTTATTTTTTTTCAGTTAAACAGTTAGTATATAAATGATTACACATTGTTTTAATGAAGCTGCCAGTTGAAGACCTGTGAGGCGTCTATTTCTCAAACTAGAGACTCTAATGTACTTGTCTTGTTGCTCAGTTGCGCAGCGGGGCCTCCCACTTCTCTTTCTACTCTGGTTAGAGCCTGTTTGGTTTCTAATCATCCATTAGCCTTCTAAGGGCGGATTTACACAAACGTGTAATACGTCCGTGCCACCCGCGTGTTTTTCATGCGTGTGGCATGGACCTATGCAAGTCTATGGGGCAGTGCAGACTTCCGTGATTTTTGCGCAGAGTGAGTCCGCTGCGTAAAACTCACGACATGTCCTATATTTCGGCGTTTTTCGTGCATCATGCACCCATTGAAGTCAATGGGTGCGTGAAAATCACGCACGCTGCACGGAAGCACTTCCGTGGGACGCGTGTTATTCGCGCAAACGCAGTAAAATAATGAATATAAACAGAAAAGCACCACATGCTTTTCTGTTTACAAACATCCAATGATGGCACGCAGCCGCGCACCATATGTACATGACACACGGAGCTGTTAAGTGCCTTTTGTGCATGCAAAACTCCGCGTTTTTTGCGTGCGCAAAACGCACACGCTCATGTAAATCCGCCCTAACACAGTTAGCAAACAGAATGTACCATTAGAACACTGGAGTGATGGTTGCTGGAAATGGGCCTCTATACACCTATGTAGATATTGCATTAAAAAACAGTCGTTTGCAGCTAGAATAGTCATTTACCACATTAACAATGTATAGAGTGGATTTCTGATTAATTTAATGTTATCTTCATTGAAAAAAACTGCTTTTCTTTCAAAAATAAGGACATTTCTAAGTGACCCTAAACTTTTGAACGGTAGTGTATATGGTGTGCAGAAAGCCTGTGTAGGACTGATATCTGTCACTATATGGTGGGAATATTGGTCTTTGTTTTACTACACACGACACGTTTTTAGTACACAATTAAGAGTGTTCACATTATTTCTATATAGTTGAAGGGTAGACCCCCAAGAATTATTTCCTTTGGTGGGTCCAAGGTACCTCAGTCAGACACTGAGTGTATAGATCCTTGCAGTAAGATATTGTATTACTGTCTGTAGCCTTAGAGGAGAATTTATTAACCTTGCTAAGCCTCTTATCTGGCATAGAAAAGTCCCAAAAGTTGCAATTTGCGGGAAAGTTTTTGGGCAGTTTACGCTGCCTTTGGCGCTTTTTTGAAAAGTGTGTGGTGCTTTGCGGAAAGGGGCGACAATTTTACTAACATTTACGCCAATAACGGCCGTAATGTAAAGCAGAAATAAATGCCAGCTCCGAGCTAGTGTACAATTTTACATTGAGTGTGTAACAAAAGGCCTAAGCCAGACCCCGTATCTCCCCCACTAATCAGACTGTCCAATCAGACTGTCTTGTTCCACAAGACATGTTTTGCCCACCCCCCTAAAAAACAAACGAAAAATATATATATATCTGAGACAGTGTATCTTTAAGGGTATATTCACACTCTGTGTTTTCAGGCGTATTTCGGGGTGTAAACGCCTTCAAATACGACTGAAAAATCGGTAGCCCAATGCCTACAAACATCTGCCTATTGTATTTTAAAACGGCACGTAAAAAGAAGGAGCATGTCACTTCTTGAGCCGTTTTTGGAGATGTTTTTCATTGTGTCAATGGAAAATCAGCTCCAAAAACATCTAGAACTAAACACCTCAAAAAACGTCTTCAACTTCAAAAACGTCTGTAAATCAAAGGCTGTGTTCTCTGTAATTTTCAGCCATTTTTTACTTTGCGTGTGAACCCTAAGGCTGGGTTCACACGACCATGATACATCCGTAATGGATGGAACGTATTTTGACCGCAAGTCCCGGACCGAACACAGTGCAGTTAGCCGGGCTCCTAGCATCATAGTTATGTACGATGCTAGGAGTCCCTGCCTCGCTGCAGGACAACTGTCCCGTACTGTAATCATGTTTTCAGTACAGGACAGTAGTTCCACGGAGAGGCAGGCACTCCTATCGTCGTACATAACTGTGATGCTAGGAGCCCGACTCCCTGCAGTGTGTTCGGTCCTAGACTTGCGTCCGAAATACGTTCCGTCCATTACGGATGTAATGTGCTTGTGTGAATCCAGCCTAAGACTATGTGTAAAGGATTTGCCAGACACAGGTTCTGTGTCGACGCCCGGGGTTAATCAGCCTTCATCAGCTCCAAGGTCTGCTAGAGTGACGCGATCTGTTACCACTCAGGCTGGCAGGCTGAGGAGAGGGATAACCTATCACAGCCTGGCCTGACGGTTCTAGCTCCCGCCCTTTGTCTATGTTTACCCTCACTTGCAGCATGTTCCTTGCCTGTGATTGTCTGGTTTCCTGGCTCTGCGATTCTTGCTATTTACCTTATTGACCGCTGTTACTTATTAACCCTGGCTTGACTGACTATTCTCCTGCTCTGATTTGCTACTTCGTACTCTCCTGGTTTGTCTCGGCTCGTTCACCACTGCCTGTTGCTCACAGTGTTTCCATGGGCAACTGCTCCTACCTCCCCCTTTTTCTTCAGTGTGCCCTTGTCTTGTGTTGTCTGTCTTGCACTTATTGAGTGTAGGGACCGTCGCCCAGTTGTACGCCGTCACTTAGGACGGGCCGTGCAAGTAGGCAGGGACTGAGTTGCAGGTAGATTAGGGCTCACCTGTCCGTCTCCCTACCCCGTTTCATTACATAATTTCAGGCCCTATACCTTTTCTTACCCTGGTCCCTTACTCTACTATGGACCCCCTTGAGGGCCTGGCTAAGCAAATGCAGGGTCTCTCCCTACAGGTCCAAGACCTGGCTCAGAGGTTCAACCAGCGTGATGCTACCCACCTCACCTCTTGAACCCCACCTCAAGTTGCCTTACCAGTTCTCAGGGGACCGGAATACTTTTTTCTCTTTTCGGGAGAGTTGTAGACTCTATTTCCAATTAACACCCCACTCTTCAGGTTCTGAGAGCCAGCGAGTGGGTATAATTAGGTCCCGGCTCCAGGACGGCCCCCAGGAATTGGCCTTCTCCTTGGCTCCTGACGCCCCTGAACTTTCTTCTGTTGACCTTTTTTTTTCTGCTCTCGGGCTCATCTATGACGAGACTGACAAGACTGCCTTTGCCGAGAGTCAGCTGGTGACCTTACGTCAGGGTAAGAGACCCGTTGAGGAGTACTGTTCTGACTTTAGTAAGTGGTGTGCAGCTTCTCAGTAGAATGACCCTGCCTTGAGGTGCTAGTTTAGATTGGGTCTGTCGAACGCCCTGAAAGACCTGTTAGTTTGCTATCCCACTTCAGACTCTCTAAATCAGGCTATGGCTTTAGCTGTACGTCTTGACTGACGTCTCAGGGAACGACGACTTAAACGTTCTGGTGCCTTTACCTCTGGCTCCCCTATGATGGCTCCAGAGGTTCCGTTGCTTCGTTCTTCCACGGAGAACTCGGATGAACAGATGCAACTCGGGGCCTCCGTGTCTCCCCAACAACGTAGAGATTTCCGCAGAAAAAATGGTCTCTGCTTCTACTGTGGGAATGACAAGCATCTATTGAACTCCTGTCCCAGGCGCAAGAATAAGCAGCCGGAAAACTTCCGCGCCTAAGTGAGGAGGTCGCTTGGGCGCACAGGTATATCCCGCAAACATGAAGCCTAATAAAATCTTGCTTCCTGTAAAGGATCTGCCAGGCACTTCTGTGTATACGCCCATGGGTAATCAGTCTGCACCTGGTTCTATGTCTCTGAGACTGACTCCATCTTCCACCACTCAGGATGGCAGGCTTAGGAGTGGGAGAGCCTATTGCAGCCTGGCCAGACGGAGCTAGTTCCGCCCTCTGTCTATTTATACCTGCCTTTCCTGTTCCTCCTTTGCTTGTGATTCTTCTTGTGTGGTTTCCTGGCCTTGCTGCAGCTCCTAGCTATTTGACCTTGCTTCATACTGACCCCGGCTTTCTGACTACTCTACTGCTCTGTGTTTGGTACCTCGTACATTCCTGGTTTGACTCGGCTCGTTCACCTCTCTTGTTGCTCACGGTGTTGCCGTGGGCAACTGCCCCATTTCGCTTTGCTTGTGTCCCCTTGTCCGTTTGTCTGTCGTGCACCTACTGAGTGTAGGGACCGTCGCCCAGTTGTACCCCGTCGCCTAGGGCGGGTCGTTGCAAGTAGGCAGGGACTGAGTGGTGGGTAGATTAGGGCTCACTGTCTGTTTCCCTACCCCCCTGTCATTACATAATCACAAGCCCATATACCTAGGCTACCCTGGTCCCTCACTTTATTATGGACCCCCTTGAGACCCTGGCTCAGCAAATGCAGGGTCTCTCCCTACAGGTCCAGGTCAGAGGGTCAACCAGCCTGACGCTGCCATGGTTGTACCTCTCACCTCACCTCTTGAACCCCACCTCAAGTTGCCTGACCAGTTCTCAGGGGACCGGAGGACTTTTCTCTCCTTTCGGGAGAGTTGTAAGCTCTACTTTCGCTTAAAGCGCCACTCCTCAGGTTCTGAGAGCCAGCGGGTGGGTATAATTATGTCTCGGCTCCAGGAAGGGCCCCAAGAATGGGCCTTCTCCCTGGCCCCTGACGCCCCTGAACTTTCCTCCATTGACCGTTTCTTTCTGCTCTCGGACTCATTTATGACGAGACTGACAGGACTGCCTTTGCCGAGAGTCAGCTGGTGACCTTACGTCAGGGTAAGAGACCTGTGGAGGAGTATTGCTCTGACTTTAGGAAGTGGTGCGTAGCTTCTCGGTGGAATGACCCTGCCTTAAGGTGCCAGTTTAGGTTGGGTCTGTCGAACGCCCTGAAAGACCTGCTAGTTAGCTATCCCTGTTCTGACTCCTTAGACCAGGTTATGGCTTTAGCGGTACGACTTGACCAACGTCTCAGGGAACGACAACTTGAACGGTTTTGTGTTTTCCCCTCTGACTCCCCCATGATGCCTCCCGAGGTCCCGTTGCCTCGCTCTTCCACGGAAGACTCGGAGATACCTATGCAACTCGGGGCCTCCGTGTCCCCCCGTCAATGTAGAGAGTTCCGCAGGAAGAATGGTCTCTGCTTCTATTGTGGGGATGACAAACATCAAGTGAACACCTGTCCTAGGCGTAAGAATAAGCAGTCGGAAAACTTCCGCGCCTAAGTGATCATCGGGGAGGTCACTTGGGCGCACAGGTATTTCCCGTAAATATGAAACGTAATAAAATCTTGCTTCCCTTTCAGGTCTCTTTTGGTGGTAGGTCTGCTACCGGCAGTGCCTTCGTGGATTCAGGGTCTTCTGCTAATATCATGTCTGTGGAATTTGCTATGTCTCTAGCTATGCCTTTGATGGATTTGCTTAAACCTGTCCCGGTAGTGGGTATCGATTCCACTCCCCTTGCTAATGGTTATTTTACTCAGCATACCCCTGTTTTTGAACTCCTTGTTGGCTCCATGCATTTGGAGCAGTGCTCTGTACTGTTGATGCAGGGATTATCGTCCGATTTGGTTTTAGGCCTTCCCTGGTTGCAGTTGCATAATCCCACGTTTGACTGCAATACTGGGGAGCTTACCAAATGGGGTAATGAATGCTTGACGTCATGTTTTTCTGTTAATTATATTTCTCCCCCTGAGGAGGTGAACACGCTACCTGAGTTTGTTTAGGACTTTGCCGATGTTTTCTCTAAGGAGGCCTCCGAAGTGTTACCTCCTCATAGAGAATACGATTGCGCTATCGATTTGGTACCAGGAGCTAAGCTCCCTAAGGGTAGGATATTTAACCTTTCTTGTCCCGAACGTGAAGCCATGAGAGAGTATATCCAGGAATGCCTGGCCAAGGGTTACATTCGCCCCTCTACTTCTCCGGTAGTTGCTGGCTTCTTCTTCGTAGGGAAGAAGGATGGTGGTCTTAGGCCATGCATTGACTACCGTAACTTGAATAAGGTCACTGTAAGGAACCAGTATCCCCTTCATTTGATTCCTGATCTCTTTAATCAAGTTCAGGGGGCCCAATGGTTCTCTAAGTTTGATCTACGGGGGGCGTATAACCTTATCCGCATCAAAGAGGGGGATGAGTGGAAGACTGCGTTTAACACGCCCGAAGGTCATTTTGAATACCTCGTCATGCCCTTTGGGTTGTGTAATGCCCCTGCGGTCTTCCAGAATTTCATAAATGAGATTTTAAGAGATTACCTGGGGGTATTTCTTGTAGTGTACCTTGATGACATACTTGTGTTTTCCAAGGACTGGTCCTCCCACATTGAGCATGTCAGGAAGGTGCTCCAGGTCCTTCGGGAAAACAAACTGTTTGCTAAGACCGAAAAATGTGTGTTTGGGGTGCAAGAGATACAATTTTTGGGTCAAATCCTCACTCCTCATGAATTCCGCATGGACCCCGCCAAGGTCCAGGCTGTGGCGGAATGGGTCCAACCTGCCTCCCTGAAGGCGTTACAGTGTTTCTTGGGGTTCGCTAATTATTACAGGAGATTTATTGCTAACTTCTCGGTCATCGCTAAGCCTCTTACGGACCTCACTTACAAAGGTGCTGATCTCCTCCACTGGCCTCCTGAGGCTGTCCAGGCTTTTGAGGTCCTTAAGAAGGTCTTTATCTCGGCCCCGGTGCTGGTCCAGCCCAACCAAATGGAGCAATTTATCGTGGAGGTTGACGCATCCGAGGTGGGAGTGGGGGCTGTCTTGTCCCAGGGTACCAGGTCCCTCACCCATCTCCGTCCCTGTGCCTACTTCTCCAGGAAGTTTTCGCCCACTGAGAGTAACTATGATATTGGCAACCGCAAACTCTTAGCCATTAAATGGGCATTTGAAGAGTGACGTCACTTCCTGGAGGGGGCTAGGCACAAGGTAACAGTCCTTACTGACCACAAGAATCTGGTTTTCCTAGAATCTGCCCGGAGGTTAAACCCGAGACAAGCTCGATGGGCACTATTTTTTACCAGATTAAACTTTTTGGTTACCTATAGGGCTGGGTCTAAAAATATTAAGGCTGATGCACTGTCGCGTAGCTTCATGGCCAGCCCTCCTTCGGAGGAAGATCCTGCTTGTATTTTGCCTCCTGGTATAGTCGTTTCTTCTATTGATTCTGATTTAGTCTCTGATATTGCGGCTGATCAAGCTTCTGCTCCCGAGAACCTTCCTGAGAACAAGCTATTTGTTCACCTGCAATTCCGGCTAAGGTTGCTCAGGGAGAAACATGACTCCGCACTATCTGGCCATCCAGGCATCCTGAGTACCAAGCACCTCATTTCTAGAACCTATTGGTGGCCTGGGTTGCTTAAAGACATTAAGGCCTACGTCGCCGCTTGTGAAATTTGTGCTAGGTCCAAGACTCCCAGGTCCCGACCTGTGGGCTTACTATGTTCTTTGCCCATTCCCCAGAGACCTTGGACCCATATCCAGGGCCGCCATCAGGAATTTCAGGGCCCCATACAGCTAAATTTCCTGGGCCCCCCTACCGTGGCACCGCCTGTTAACGGTACTCCGTCCAGCACTATATCATGCTACCAAGGGCCGCCATCAGGGGGGGTATTAAGGGTACTGATGTGAGGGGCCCGGCCAAACCAAATTGAAAGGGGGGCCCGGCAACTGCCGCGACTTGCCTTTGGTAGAAAAAACACAGGCACCTGCAATGGGGCCCGTTTTTTTCACCAAAAGAATGTCGTGAGCTGCGGGCCCCCCCACTCGTCATGGGGGCCGTCAAACACTGCCTGCCCGCGCGCACCCGCAAACTCCCGCGCGTGCGCACCCGCGACCGCACGCACCCGCAACCGCACGCACCCGCGACCGCCTGGAACCGCGCACCGAATTTTGAGACAGATTTTGACCTGCCCACACTATCTTGCCATGTTTTTTGCCTGCGGCAATTGAGGACAGCAGACAAAAAAACGCACTAAAAAATGAATTTTCTGCCTCCCATTGATTTCGATGGGAGGTCAGGGGCGGAACAGCGGCAAGAAAGGACGTGCTGCTTTTTCTTTTTTCCATTGAATTCAGATTAAATCAATGGGAGGCGGTTTTGGAAGTTGTTTGGTGCTTGCTTTTACATCTTTTTAGAACTATACTCAGGAAATGACACAGTGACGTTATGTCATCTTGTTAGACTCTATCTTATAGACTAAATACAGTCGTTTCATTTGCTCCCATAGTTATCATTATCCATAACCACATCGCTATCATATGCAGCCGCTTTAACATAAGGGGATTTTTTCTATTACCATTTTTGCTGCTACTGCGCATGCGCGATGAGGGCATGTATTTATGGTCAGCAGTATCTTATCTGCTCTCACCCTAATGCGCCTGCGCGCCTTATCTCATCCCCATTGGCTGTCCCAACTAGTCGGCAATTGGTAGCGTGGGACGCCTATCACTTACTAGAGGGCTCGTCTCATGCCCTCTCTCTGATTGGCCACTACCAAGCAGAGGAACACGTGGAATGACGTCAATACACATATAAGCACGGACATCTCGCCGCGCGCTGTCATTAGCCCCGATACCCCTGAAGACGCTACATCGTAGCGAAACATGTTGGGGGGCTTTCTCTTTAATTTTAAATACGAGTCCTGCTGACTCCCTAATCTAATTGTGAGCTGGGTGCAACGTGCTGCAGCCGTTGGCCCTAGGCTCCTCATACTCTGCACTGTGCTGATTGCAGTCAGCATTGGACCTTGCTTTTATCTATATGTAGTTTGTCAGTATTGCATAAACCTAATAAATGCTTTATTATTTTCTATCTTCATAGTTGGAAAACAGGGTTTGCTTGCCGGTAGGCAAACCATTTTTCTCAATTTAAATATATGCCCACCAACTATAAGGGTCCTCCCTTGTTTGTATTGAGTCAATATCAAGGCCCAAAAACTCTGTGAACTGGGCCTTATTGTTTGGGCTTATTCAGACGAACGTGTAATACGTCCGTGCAACACGCGTGATTTTCACACGTCTTGCACGGACCTATGTTACTCTATGGGGCCATTCAGACTGTCAGTGATTTTCACGCAGCGTGTCCGTGTGTCCGCTGCGTAAAACTCACAACATGTCCTATATTTGTGCATTGTTCACGCATCACGCACCCATTGAAGTCAATGGGTCCGTGAGAATCACGCCCAGCATTTCCGCAGCCGTATAAACTATGAATGAAAACAGAAAAGCACCACGTTCTTTTCTGTGTACAAACATACAAACAGAGTGTCATAATGATGGCGGCTGTGCGAAAATCACGCAGCCGCGCATCATACTCTGCTGCCACACGGAGCTGTTATGGACCTTTTGCATGCGCAAAACGCCACTTTTTTGCGCGTGCAAAAAGCACACGCTTGTGTAAATCCGGCCTTAGGGTAGGAACACACTAGGCATGAACACTGCGGATTTTATGCAACACATTTTATTGTGGAAAATCCGCAGCGTATTACAGTCGCAGCCGAGTGGATGAGATTTGAACAAATCTCATCCACACGCTGCAAAAAAAATTGACCTGCAGTGTGGCTTTTTAAGCTGCAGCATGTCCATTTATTCTGTGGAATCGCTCCTCCTCTGTTGCAGCAATGCTGCGGTTCTGCCGCAAAAATCACAAATGAGAAAAAAAAAAGGCACTTTTTTAAATTTATAAAAAAGTTTAGACTTACCCCGGCCATAGTTTAGGTGACGCATCTCTCTCTTCTGAATGTAGCCCCGCCTCCTGGGATGATGCTGTAGACCATGTGACCGCTGCAGCAGTCACATGGGATGAAACGTCATGACAGGAGGCCGGGCTGCGCTAAGAATAGAGGATCGTGTCACCTATATCTCATCCACTCGGCTGTGACTGTAATACGATGCGGATTTTCCACAATAAAATGTGTTGCATAAAATCCGCAGTGTTCATGCCGTTCCTGCGTTTTTTGTCTGCAGCAAAAAACGCGGCAAGATAGTGTGGGCAGGTCAAAATCTGCCTCAAAATTCTTTAAGGAATTTTGAGGCAGATTTCTTCGGCCTGCAAAATACTCTGTGTGAACAGGGCCATACATGATCAGCACTTTGAGACACTTTACTCACTGCCAGAAGAGCTGCTGGCTCCCACTCCAGTACTCGTCCAGTCCTTCACCTCCAGGCTCCAGAAAATGGCGGGGATCGTTGAACTCCTGCCGCCGCGCAACATCTGGACTCCTCCCCCTCTCCTTACGCAGCTACGCTCTGGAGGAGGAGGTAGAGGAGGAGGCGGTGGAGGAGGCGGAGGCGGAGGAGGCGGAGGCGGTGGAGGAGGAGGCGGGCCAGCAGGTAACTAGTCTGTGCGCCGTTCTCCCTGTGTGGCTGTCCTTGCCAGTAGTTCAGCGATGTTCTTGTGGTGCGGGCGCACCGCCGCTTCCGTCTTGCCGGCGGGCACGAGCGGGTTGCGCGCCGGCACACCCAGTCGTTCGCGCGGGGGAGCGCGCCTGCGGTCCTTCGTGCGTGCACGCTTGTGCGGTCGAGCGCAAGCGGGCGGTGTTTCACGGCGGTTTTTGACTAGAGGGCCCGCAGCTCACGACAATGTTTTGGTGAAAAGAACAGGGGCCTATTTTTTTCTACCAAAGGCAAGTCGCAGCAGTTGCCGGGCCCCCCTTTCAATTACATTTGGCCGGGCCCCCTACAGTAGTACCCCTAATACCCCCCTGATGGCGGCCCTGCCCATACCTCCATGGATTTTATCATCGATCTGCCTCCGTCCCAAGGCAAGTCGGTGGTGTGGGTTGTAGTAGAACGCTTCAGTAAGATGTGCCACTTTGTACCCCTCAAGAAACAACCCAATGCCAAGACGTTAGCTACCTTGTTTGTCAAACACATCCTGCGTCTCCATGGGGTTCCGGTCAATATTGTTTCTGACAGAGGGGTCCAATTTGTTTCATTGTTTTGGAGAGCTTTCTGTAAGAAGCTGTAGATTGATCTGTCCTTTTCCTCGGCCTTACATCCTGAAACTAATGGCCAAACGGAGAGGACTAATCAGTCTCTAGAACAATACTTAAGGTGTTTTTATCTCAGACTGTCAAGATGATTGGGTCTCCTTCATTCCCCTCACCGAGTTTTCCCTTACTAACCCGGTCAGTAACTCTTCGGGGGTTTACCCCTTCTTCTGTAATTTTGGGTTTAATCTACGGTTGTCCTCCATTTCACCTGGTGGTTCCAACAATCCCAAGGTAGATGTCGTTCATCGGGAACTGTGCACAGTCTGGGCCCATGTTCAGAAGAACCTTGAGGCGTCCCAGAGCATGCAAAAGACTCAGGCAGATAAAAGACGTTCAACTAACCCTCTGTTTGTGGTCGGGGATCTAGCATGGCTGTCTTCTAAAAATTTGTGCCTTAAAGTTCCGTCCAAGAAGTCTGCTCCCCGGTATATAGGGCCATACAAAATCATTGAGGTCCTCAACCCTGTCTCCTTCCATGCCTCCCTTTTGAAAAGCTGCTCCCCATCAATGGCTACATCGAGGAAAACTCCGGTCCCTGTTCAAACTCCGGATGGGGTAGAATTTGAGGTAGCCAAGATTGTCGACAGCAGGATGGTTCAAGGCTCCCTCCAGTACCTGGTCCATTGGAGAGGATACGGGCCTGAGGAGAGGACTTGGGTACCCGCCCGGGATGTTCACGCCGGTATATTGCTCAGGAAGTTCCATCTACGTTTCCCCAACAAGCCAGGCCCACCTCGGAAGGGTCCAGTTGCCCCTCATAAAAGGGGGTGTACTGTAAAGGGTTTGCCAGACACAGGTTCTATGTCGACACCCGGGGTTAATCAGCCATCATCAGCTCCAAGGTCTGCTAGAGTGACGCGATCTGTTACCACTCAGACTGGCAGGCTGAGGAGAGGGAGAACCTATCACAGCCTGAACCGATAAAAACCAGGGGACATATACAAAAACACTGAAAAAGGCCATACTTACAAATGAACACAGCCAGGTCAGAAACGCTGATGAAGGAGTGAGCAGGTGCTTTAAATAATAATAGCCACTCCCACTAGTCTTGAGGGGAGTGGTGTGTGTGGTGCATGGGATGTGTAGTAAGAAATAATAAATGAATAGTGTGTGTGCAAGTGTAATACTATAAGTGAAATATAGGGGGCAGCAATGAGTGAAGTGCCTCAATAGAAATAAATGGATAATGGGGTGCAAGTGTGTGAAACATGGAGGGATAGTGTGTACGTCATGAGGTACAACGTGTATAGCCAGGTAGAAGCCTATTTGTGACACCTTGATAGTTCATAGAGCGGGCTACCCTGCTTGCTATGCCAAACAACAACACACCATGCTCTCCCAGCATCAAAGACCCGGCTGTGTCCAAGAGAAGCGAATATACGTAATAATGAAAAATACCTGGGGTATTAGTGATCATTTTGGCCAAAAGGACGCAAGCTCGCAATCCACGACAAGGATTAATAAGCCTTCATCAGCTCCAAGGTCTGCTAGAGTTACGCAATCTGTCACCACTCAGGCTGGCAGGCTGAGGAGAGGGAGAACCTATCACAGCCTGGCCTGACGGTTCTAGCTCCTGCCCTTGGTCTATTTTTACCCTCACTTGCAGCATATTCCTTGCCTGTGATTGTCTGGTTTCCTGGCTCTGCGATTCTTGCTATTTACCTTATTGACCGCTGTTACTTATTAACCCTGGCTTGACTGACTATTCTCCTGCTCTGATTTGCTACTTCGTACTCTCCTGGTTTGTCTCCTCTCGTTCACCACTGCCTGTTGCTCACTGTGTTTCCATGGGCAACTGCCCCTATCTCCCCCTTTTTCTTCTGTGTGCCCTTGTCTTGTGTTGTCTGTCTTGCACTTATTGAGCGTAGGGACCGTCGCCCAGTTGTACGCCGTCACTTAGGACGGGCAGTGCAAGTAGGCAGGGACTGAGTTTCGGGTAGATTAGGGCTCACCTGTCCATCTCCCTACCCCGTTTCATTACACTATGACACCTGATAGCTCTTCTACTTGATAGGAGACAGCGGCTCAGCAGACAGTATCACATATAATATGCTTAGATACAACGGCTTAGCAGACAGTATCACACATGCTAGGCCCAATTAGAAGGTTAATTGTGAAAACATTTCTTATGGTGTTTTTCGATAAAAGTCACTTGAACTGGTATCATTTAAACAGTTAACCGATGAATGGCGCTGTTTATGTGGAATTTACCCTGCGGCCTAATGTACCATATAATGTATTACATTTTTTTTTTTTAAAAACCTACATTTTGTGGGGTGAATTGAAAAAAAACCTGTAATTCCGCCATTTCTGTTTTGATTTTACAGTGTTCATCGGGCAGCATGAATTGGATGATAACTTGACTCTGCGGGTCGTTACGATTATGGCGATACCAAATTTATATAGTTTTATTTTTTACAAAATAATTTGTTTTTGTGACGCTGCATTCGAAGATGAACTGCATAGTTTTTCAATGCAACAGCACTTCATAGGGCGGGAAGGGGTTAAAACCCACTCTCTGAAGCCCCCCTTCAAGATACATTTCAACTAATCTGGTCCCCATGGCAGAAATATGTCTTTCCATCTGGCACCTCCAGCAGACTCCTTTCAGTCTAGTTTGATTTATTTTACCTCAGAGTTCCTCTTTTTACCTTTTTTAAATTTATTTTCTCCCCTCTTTTTTTGAACTATTTCTAACAGGGGCTGTGCAGGATTAGAAAAATATGGCTGCTTTCTTCCAAAAACAGCACCACACCTATCCACAGGTTGTATCTGGTATTGCAGGTTTGCTCCATTGAAGTGAATGGTAATGAGCTGTAGTACCACACACAACCTATGGACAGGTGTGGTGCTGGTTTTTGGAGAAAGCAGACAAGTTATCTTAACCTGGAAAACCCTTTGTCATGGATTGTTCTTGTGCGGAGATGCTCCCTGCATTATCCCTTTTCCTTTATGGCCGCTGACATGTTCTATTCAGCTTTATGGCCTCTGTGGTAAGTACACTGCCAGTCAGTAAAGGGTTAACACTTCAGACCACTGTGGGTGACGTCACAATGTATGAGTTGTGCAGTGGTAATAAACTCCTGCAGTAATGATGATGAATGCGCTGATGTCATAAATACAAATGTTTATGACATAAAGAAGATTCCATATTAGAAGGTTTTACTGCCACATTCAGCTCCATATTGGATGGGACTGAGGACCTGGAGCTTGACTTCCCCACCAATGCCGACCTGATGTAATTTGGAGGTTCTAGCAGGGAAACCCTTAACCCAAGACCACTTCTTCATCACAGTGATGCCATCCTCTTCATACGGGTTGTCTGTAATAGAGGGGGGTTTCCAGCAGGAGATCCCCCTCTATTAGCCAGAGCGGAGACAGGTGCTACAAGGAGGCATCTGGAGGACCCGTTTCATCCGTGGATCACCCATTCATGTTAATGGGTGCCCAGGAAGAGAGACATCCGCCTAGCCAACCAGATCAGCCGATTTATGTGTTTTATGTCGTTCGTTCATTGTAATGTCTTTCCTTGAAAATCGGAGAAAACGTACAAATTCTGTTACAAATTCTATTTTGGCACCTTCTAAGCCCAGAGGAAGGGCAATCTTCCAGCCATGGTTTCCCTAGAGGTTTCCCCCACAGGGGGTTTTCCTTTCCTGCGTGCTGGAGGGTGACTCTTCGTGAGTCGGAGGTTTGCCATTTTGGGTTTGGTCATATAATATAATAAAAGTTTTGACCATTTAACACCCAATTATAATGTTTTGTGTCTTTATTTTGCATTCTTTGGTTTGGTGATTGGGATTCTGGGTCTATCACATATCACAAAATCATAAGGCCGGACATCTACTTCCCACACTGACATAGAATGGAGACAACAAGCGTTGCTGCACAATTAAGTGTACACATACTTAGGCCTCATTTACACGAGCGTGTGCGTTTTGCGCACGCAAAAAAATGCAGCGTTTTGCGTGCGCAAAAGGCACTTGACAGCTCCGTGTGTCATCAGTGTATGATGTGCGGCTGCGTGATTTTCGCGCAGCCGCCATCATAGAGATGAGGCTAGTCGACGTCAGTCACTGTCCATGGTGCTGAAAGAGTTAACTGATCGGCAGTAACTCTTTCAGCACCCTCGACAGTGAATTCCGATCACCATATCGAGTAACCTGTTTAAAAAAAAAGAGGTTCGTACTTACCGAGAACTTCCCGGCCGTTGCCTTGGTGACGCGTCCTTGGTGACGCGCCTCTCTTGACATCTGGTCAGAACTTTTTTTTTTTTTACACGTTCACGTATATTGGGATCGGAAGTCACTGTCCAGGGTGCTGAACCAGTTTAACTCTTTCAGCACCCTGGACAGTGACTGTCTCCTGCCGGGTTCGGTCAAAACGAGTTCGGCCGAACCCGGTGAAGTTCGGTTCGCTCATCTCTAAGACACTCCGTTCGGATGTTTGTAAACAGAAAAGCACGTGGTGCTTTTCTGTTTACATTCAGTTTGACAGCTCTTGCGCGCATCACGCAGTTCGCACGGAAGTCCTTCCGTGCGACATTCGTGGTTTTCCCGCACCCATTGACTTCAATGGGTGCGTGATGCGCGAAAAACGCACGATTATAGAACAAGTCGTGAGTTTTACGCAACGCACTCGCGCTGCGCAAAATTCACGCATTGTCTGCACTGCCCCAAAGAGTAATATAGGTGCGTACGTATATTACGCTCGTGTAAATGAGGCCTTACTATATTAACCCCTTCCCGACATTTGCCGTATGGGTACGCCATGGAAAGCTATGACTTCCCACAAATTGCCGTATCCATACGCCAAATGTTTGGCACCGGCTCTGAAGCTGATCTGAAGTCATCATCGCCGGATCTCAGCTGTATCTTACAGCTGACATCCGGCTGTAATGGCGGGGACCGAAATTAGCTTCGGTCCCCGCCATTAACCCCTTAAGTGCAGCGCTCAAACGCGAGTGCTGCACTTAAGGTGTTTGCAGCTCATCGGAACCCCGGCAATGAAATTGCCAGGGTTCCGGTGGATGCAATGGCAACCGGAGGCCTAATACTGGCCTCCCTGTCTGCCTAGCACGGAAACATGTCAAGATCCGCCCGGCGGCGGAGCCTGATCGGCTTCCGTAGCCGCCGGCAAGATGGCGCCGGCTCAGGAGCTGATCCGGCGTCAACTGCGGTGGAAGTCAGCTGGATGTAATGGCAGGAACCAGAGCTAGCTCCGATCCCTGTCATTAACTCCTTCAATGCAGCAATCGAAAGCGATTGCTTCATCGTAGTGGTTACTAGCAGATCACCAGCCCTGACAGGCAATCATGACTGGCGACTGCTGCTATGGCAACGGGACACAATGGCCTACTGCTCTGCCATTACGGAAGCCGATTAGGCCCCACCAGAAGGCGAAGCTGTCAGTAAATAACTTTCCGATCAAATACATTGCACTACGTAGGTAAAAAAGTGTAAAAGAAAGTATTAAAAAGTGTAAAAAAAAGTGAAAAGTTTGAAAACAATAAAAGTTTCAAGTAATAAAATAAAACACAATCGCCCTTTTTCACTTATCAAGTCCTTTATTATTGAAAAAAAATAATAAACCATACGTATTTGGTATCGGCGCGACCGTAGCGAACTGAGGTATCAAAATATTATATTATTTATTGCACGCGGGGAACAGCGTAAATTAAACCCGGAAAAAACTATACCTGAGTTTCTGTTTTTTGGTCACTTTGCCCTACAAATATTGGAATAAAAAGTGATCAAAAAGTCGCACGTACCAAAAATGGTACCTATAAAAACTATAGCTTGTCTCGCAAAAAACAAGCCCTCATACAGCTCCGGCGACAAAAAAATTAAAAAGTTATGGTTCTCACAACTTGGCGACAGAAAAAAAACATTCGTTTTACAAAAGTAATTTTATTGTGCAAAAAGTTGTAAAACATAAAAAAGTGCTGTAAATTAGGTATCGCCGGAATCGTACTGACCCTCAGAATAAAGGTAACATGTAATTTATAACGCGTGGTGAACGCTGTATAAAAAAAATCTAAAAAAGCTGTGCCAGAATTGCGTTTTTTTGTTTACCTGGCCTCCCAAAAAATAGGATAAAAGGTGATCAAAAAGTTGCATGCACCCCAAAATGGTACCAATAATCGCTACAGCGCGTCCCGCAAAAAAACAGCCCTCATACCACTACGTCTGTGAATAAATAAAATTAGTTATGGCTCCAATAAGTCAGGAAATAAAAAATATGCAGTTGTACCCGAGGGGAACATTTCTTCTGTTTCAAGAGGCGATTTATCAAGGATCTAAAATTAGGGAACCAGGAAAGGGAGGGCCCAAACATATCTGCTGGAAGCGAGGGTGCCCGTATTATACCAGGACAACACTTCACAGCAAAATTCCCCAAACTGCAAAGGTCCGGAGTGTGGACCAAAAGGGGCATAAGAAAGGACGCCATATATCAGTGCGACACTGGCCTGTGTAGAAAGGATTGCTTCACAGCGTAACACACATCTATGGATTATTTTATTGTTTTTTTACCCCATTATTATACCCCCTGACTATGCCCCTGATGTACTCTGCCCAGCTCACATATGCCCCACATTATAAACGGAAACATCAGTAAGACTCCAAACAAAACTATTACCAACCAAATTCCACGCTCCAAAAGCCAAATGGCGCTCCCACCCATCTGAACCCTACAGTGTGCCCAAACAGCAGTTTCCTTCCACATATATGGCATCGTCATACCCGGGAGAACCCTTTTAACAATTTTTGGGGTGTGTGTCTCCAGTGGCATAAGCTGGGCATGACATATTTGCCACTGAAATGGCATATCTAGGGAAAAATATAAATTTTTACTTTGCACCATCCGAAAGCACAATAATTTATGGAAAAGACCTGTGGGGTGAAAATGCTCACGACACCCCTTAATAAATGCCTTGAGGGGTGCAGTTTCCAAATGGGGTCACTTCTCAGGGGTTTCTTTTTATTATTTCACATCTGAGACTTTGCAATTGTGATCCAATACTTTATAAATCACCAAATTAGGCCTCAATTTGGCATTGGTACGCTTTCACTCCTGAGCCTGGACGAATGTCCAAAAGATTAGGGCCACATGAAGGGTGTTTTAAAACCAGGAAACCCAGCATAATAATTAGAGAGCTGTCTTGTTATGGTGGCACAAGCTGGGCACCACATATTGGCATATCTATGGAAAAAAAAATCCAATATTCACTCTGCAACATCAAGTGCACACTAATTTCTACAAAACACCTGCAGGGTTAACATGCTTATTACACCCCTAGGTAAATGCATTTAGGGATGTAGTTTCCAAAATGTGGTCACTGTTGGGCAGTTTCCACAGTTTTGGTCCCACAGGCGCCCAGAAACCAATCCAGCAAAATCTTCACTCCAAATGGCGCTCCTTCCTTTCTGAGCCTTGCCGTGTGCCCAAACAGCAGTTTATGACCACATATTGCCGGGTATTGCCGTACTCGGGAGAAATTGCTTTACAAATGTTGGGTTCTTTTTTTCCTTTATTTGTTGAGAAAACAAAAAAATTTGCGGTAAAGCTACATCTTTTTGAAGAAAAAGGATTGTTTTTATTTTCACTGCCCAATTATAATAAATTCTATGAAACATCTATGGTGTAAAAAAGCTCACAATACTCCTAGATGGATTCCTCAAGGGGTGTAGTTTCCTAAATGGAGTCATTTTTTGGGCGTTTTCATTGTTTTGTCCCCTCAGGGGCTTTGCAAATGCGACATTGCCTCCTCAAATCATTCCTGCTAAATGTGATCTCCAAAAGCCAAATAGCGCTCTTTCCATTCTAAGCCCTGCCGTGTGTCCAAACAGCCGTTTATTACCACATGTGGGGTACTGTTTAATTCGGGAGATATTGCTTTACAAATTTTTCTCCTTCAGTCTTTGTGGAAATGAGAAAAAAATTAGCTAAAACAACATTTTCTTTGAAAAAATGTACGTTTTTATTTTCAGGGCCTACTTCCAATAATTTCTGCAAAAAAACCTGTGGGGTCAAAATGCTCAGTATACCCCTAGATAATTTCCTCAATGGGTATAGTTTCCAAAATGGGGTCACGTGTGGGTGGTTTCCACTGTTTTATCCCCTCAGGGGCTTTGTAAATGTGACCTGGCCTCCGCAAGCCATTCCTGCTAAATGTGACCTCCAAAAGCCAAATGGTGCTCCATCCCTTCTAAGCCCTGCCGTGTGTCCAAACAGCCACTTATTACCACATGTGGGGTATTGTTTTACTCGGGAGAAATTGCTTTACAAATGTTGTGGTGCTTTTTCTCCTTCAGTCGTTGTGGAAATTAGAAAAAATTAGCTAAACCCACATTTTCTTTGAAAAAATTTAGATTTAATTTTCACGACCTGCTTCCAATCATTTCTGTAAAAAACCTGTGCGGTCAAAATGCTCAATATACCCCTAGATAATTTCCTTGAGGTGTGTAGTTTCCCAAATGGGATCACTTTTGGGGGATTTCCCCTGTTTTGGCACCGCAAGAGCCCTTCAAACCTCACATGGTGCCTAAAATATATTCGAATAAAAATAAGGCCCCAAAATCCACTAGGTGCTCCTTTGATTCTGAGGCCGGTGCTTTAGTCCAGTAGCAAGCTAAGGCCACATGTGGGATATTTCCTAAAACTGCAGAATCTGGGCAATAAACATTGAGTTGCATTTTTATAGTAAAAGTTTCTGTGTTATAAAGAAAATTGGATTAAAAATTAATTTCTGTAAAAAATATGACATTTTTTAATTTCACCCCTACTTTGCTTTAATTCCTGTGAAAAGTTTAAAGGGTTAAGAAATTTTCTAAATGCTGTTATGAATATTTTGAGGGGTGAAGTTTTTAAAATGGGGTGACTTTTTGGGGGTTTCTAATATATAAGGCCCTCAAAGCCACTTCACAAGTGATCTGGCCCCTGTAAAAATAGCTTTTTGACATTTTCTTGAAAATGTGAGAAATTGCTGCTAAAGTTCAAAGCCTTGTGAGGTCCTAGAAAAATAAAAGGATGTTCAAAAAATGATTCCAATCTAAAGTAGACATATGGGGGATGTTAATTAGCAACAATTTTGTTTGTTATAACTGCCTGTCTTACAAGCAGATACATTTAAGTTGAGAAAAATGCAAATGTTTGCAGTTTTTCACAATTAAATACTGAACATATCGAGCAAATTTTGCCAGTAACATCAAGTCCAATGTGTCACGAGAAAACAATCTCAGAATCGCTTGGATAGCTAAAAGCATTCCGACGTTATTACCACATAAAGTGACACATGTCAGATTTGAAAAATGAGGCTCTGTCAGGAAGGTCAAAAGTGGCTATAGAGGGAAGGGGTTAAGATATTGTATTACGGTCTGTAGCCTTTGGGGGGAATATATTAACCTTTCTACAACAGTTTACTAGCGTAGAAAATTCACAAAATGCACAAATGTTGACATTTTTGGGGGCAAAAAAATGGGCGGGGCTTAGCAGAAATGACCAACAATTTTACTATAATTTACACCAATAACTGATGTAAATTATAGCAGAAATCTATATGTATAGTGCGGCCCAGATTTATCTCTGGGGGGCGTAACAAGGCAAAGGTCCATGCCAGACCCATACCTCCCCCCAATCAGACTGTATGCCCCCCCCCCAATCAGACAATAAAATACATTTTAAAAATGTACTTACCTCACCACTCCGATTCTCCCTCCCGGATTCCCTCAGGCTCTTACAGCAGGCCGCAGCACGTAGAAAGTACTGATGACAGGCCACGTTGCAGCTAAAAGATGCGACACATTTATTAAGAGTCGTTCGCCTGTTAATAAATGTGTTGCATCTTACTCCAGCAAACTGTTTAATAGGACTGGTGTATGAAACGCCAGTATTAAAGGGGTTTTCCACGTTATGACAATTAATGACCTATCCACTGGATAGGTCATCAGTATATGATCAGTGCGCGCCCGACACCCGGACCTCGCACCGATCCGCCACTCCAGCTGCCTCCGGGCACCGAACAACACTGCCGGAAGCAGATGGCTCAGGTCAAAGAATAGAGGCCGAGGTGCAGTTCTAACCAACGGCCGCTATGCAGTAGTCGGAGCCATCTGCTTCCGGCAATATTGTCCAGTGCCCGGAGGCAGCTGGACTGGCGTATCGGTGCAATCAAGGCAATGGAATTCCATTTGAGGAAATACACCAGGTATTCCAAATGTCTACAAGAATTTATTTTGATGTCAGTGGAGTATCTGCGCTTACATAATTTTTTCTGCCTTGATAGTTTTATTTTATTGCAGACAGAAGACGCCCTGATGGGGTCAAAATTCTCCCTCTCCATGGACAATTTGTTTATGACATGGTGGGAGAACAACATTTTTTCAGCAAATAATCCCTTTTACAAGTGGATTGTGTGGGATGGACGCTACATCGACGATCTTTTTTTTTGTTTAGGGGTCATGATGTGGTGTCTGTACCACCATTTATGAAATACAATAATACCAATACATTTAATTTACAATGTTACAGGCTCGGGATCCATGGATTCTGTTACCTTCTTCGAGATTACGTTACAGGGAAATTGTAATAAAGAAAAGGAAACATTTTGTGAACCCTCTTCGGGCACTACAGTCACCCAGCTCACACCATCTAGGCAATACCTACAAGGGAATTTACAAGATCTAGGATAGCCTGCTCAAATGACAAGACATTTCACAACCAATGTATAAATATTGACCGTGGATTAAATTTTACAGGATATTAACAATTGATGTTAACCCCTTAATGACCAGGCCATTTTGAGCGTTAATGACCAAGGATTATTTCTTGTTTTTTCACGGTTGCATTCCAAGAGTCGTAATTTTTTTTTTATTCCGTCGACATAGCCGTATATGGGCTTGTTTTTTGTGGGACGAGTTGTATTTTGTAATTGTACCATTTTTAGATGCTTATAATATATTGATTAACTTTTATCAACTTTATTTTAGGAGAGAATTGAAAATAAACAGCTATTCCAGCATTGATTTTCACGTTATAAATGTATGCCGTTTACTATGCAGCATAAATAACATGTTAACTTTATTCTATGGGTCAGCACGATTACGGGGATACCAAATATGTAAAGCTTTTATATGTTTTCCTACGTTTGCACAATAAAAAGCCTTTTAGAAAAAAATTACTTGTTTTTGCATCACCGCATTCGAAGAGACGTAATTTTTTTATTTTTCCGTCGATGTGGCCGTATGTAGGCTTGATTTTTGCGGGCCAATGTGTAGTTTTCATTAGTACTATTTTGGAGTACATAGGACTTATAGATTAAATTTTATTTAATTTTTTTATGGGGGGAATGGGAGAAAAGAGAGAAATTTGCCGTTGTTTTTTGCGGGTTTTTTTGACGCCGTTTATCCGGTGGTTTAATTAATGTGTTCATTTTATTGTTCAAGTCGTTACGATCGCGGGGATCACATATATGTGCATGTGTTGTTTGTTTTGACACTTTTACTAAATAAAACCACTTTTTGGTTTTATTTGATTTTGACTGTAATTTTTTTTTTTCACAAACTTTATTTCACTGATTCACTTTTTTTTTTTTAGTCCCACCAGGGGACTTCACTATGCGATCTGTTGATCGCATATATAATGCTTTAATATACTTAGTATACCAAAGCATTTTTGCCTGTCAGTGTAAAACTGACAGGCAATCTATTAGGTCATGCCTCCGGCATGGCCTAACAGGCATTTGCTGAAGGCAGACCTGGGGGTCTTTGTTAGGCCCCCGGCTGCCATGGAAACCCAATGGCGACCTGCAATTTCTTTGCGGGGGCGCCGATGGGGTGACAGAGGGAGCTCCCTCCCTCTGTCAAACACATTACATGTCGCTGTCACTATTGACAGCGACATTTAATGGGTTAAACTGCCTGAATTGGAGCGCGCTTCAATCCCGGCAGTTGTAGCAGAAGCCAGGCTGTGTATAATGGCCGTGCTCCTGCCGCTGATCGCGTGGGTACAGTGTCAGTACCCGTGCGATCACAGGACGGATATATCCGTCCTCCTGCGCGAACTACCAGCTGCAGAGGACGGATATATCTGTCCTTCGGCGTTAAGAGGTTAAGAAGGGCATCAAAACAAAGGACACAAAAATCCATCTTGTTTAATAATAAATACTGAAGCACAAGAGATCAATTACCAGTTTCTTCAACGGCATAGAGCCAAAAGTTTGGAGAAATTGTGGGTAAAGGCTGCCCTTGGGTCACCTAGAGGATGAGATCTCTTAGTTACATCATACCTCCCAACAAAAAGGGACAATATTTTTCTTTTAAGCCACGCCTCTAATCCCACCAAATCCCCGCCCATACACACCCGATTCAGCTCACACAGTATCATGCTCCCATAGTGCCTCCCACACAGTATAATACCAAATAGCTGCACCTACACAGTATAATGCCCTCTACCTGCCACCATACAGTATAATGCCCATACAGATGCTCCCATGCAGTATAATGCCCAAACAAATTTCTCCATACAGCAGAGGCGTAGCTAGGTTCTCCAGCACCCGGGGCAAAGATTCAGTTTGGCGCCCCCCCCCCCAACCTCTTTCCCGACATCTCCTTCCCCCTCACCGTGTTTGTTTTCTCTACCAATCGAAGTGTCGTTTATTTTTATGTAACGCGAGCATAAAAACATTTGTACATTTTACAAGCAATATGGTTCTATACACAACACCAGAACCAAGCTCAGTACATATATACAGCCCCAGAAGCAAGCTCACTACATATATACTACACCAGCACAAATACAGCTCAATTTAGTGCAACCCCTGCCGTATAGGTGTGTACGGCATAAAACTACAGCTCCCAGCATGGCCCGAACAATGATAAGGATATGCTGGGAGATGCTGTTTCACAAAAAATAAATCCTATCATAATCATATCACCCATCATCTCGCTGCAGATCGTACAGTGACTACAGTGCTGATTAGAGGCAGAATAAACATTTACATTGAGTGACTCACCGGTGACGTCTCAGATTCTAGTTATTTTTCTCCATCCGATCCAGACCTCTATGATGACTTCTCCCGGTCACAGCCCATTTCTGCAGTTTGCCGCTCACATGTCTTCAGCTTCTCACTTTTCCAACATTTCTGCACCTATAAATAAATATAAAGTTATCATTTTACCACACACTACGCCCCTAAATATAATAGCGCCATACACTGCACCTCTAATTATAATAGCACCATACACCGTGTCCTACACACACACACACACACTGTGCGTCCTGTAGATAGTGCCTGCCATAGAGTCCCCTGTAGATAGTGCCTGCCATATAGCCCACCCTTGTATATAGTGCTCCACTAGATAGTCCACCCCTGTATATAGTGCTCCACAGATAGCCCACCCCTGTATATACTATATACAAGGGTGGGCTATCTGTGGTGCACTATATACAGGGGTGGACTATATGTACAAGGGGGCTATATACAGGGGTGGGCTTTCTGTGGAGCACTATAGGGGGAGCTATTTGTGGGATACTATATACAGGGGTGGGCTATATCTACAGGGGGACTATATCTACAGGGGGACTATATCTACAGGGGTGGGCTATATCTACAGGGGTGGGCTATATCTACAGGGCTGGGCTATATCTACAGGGCTGGGCTATATCTACAGGGGTGGGTTATATCTACAGGGCTGGGCTATATCTACAGGGGTGGGCTATATCTACAGGGGTGGGCTATATCTACAGGGGTGGGCTATATCTACAGGGGTGGGCTTTAGCTACAGGGGTGGGCTATATCTACAGGGGTGGGCTATATCTACAGGGGGCTATATACTATATAGGCCCCTCTGCAGCTATAGCCCACCCCTGTATATGGTGCTCCATAGATAGCCCACCCCAGTATATAGCCCCCCTGTAGATATAGTCCCCCTGTATATAGCCCATCCCCTGTAGATATAGTCCAACTGTATATAGCCCACCCCCTGTAGATATGGTCCCCCTGTAGATAGCCCACCCCAGTATATAGCCCCCTGTAGATATAGTCCCCCTGTATATAGCCCACCCCCTGTAGATATAGTCCCCCTGTATATAGCCCACCCCCTGTAGATATAGCCCCCCTGTAGATATAGTCCCCCTGTATATAGCCCACCCCCTGTAGATATAGTCCACCTGTATATAGCCCACCCCCTGTAGATATGGTCCCCCTGTAGATAGCCCACCCCAGTGTATAGCCCCCTGTAGATATAGTCCCCCTGTATATAGCCCACCCCCTGTAGATATAGTCCCCCTGTATATAGCCCACCCCCTGTAGCTATAGCCCCCCTGTAGATATAGTCCACCTGTATATAGCCCACCCCCTGTAGATATAGCCCCCCTGTAGATATAGTCCCCCTGTATATAGCCCACCCCCTGTAGATATAGTCCACCTGTATATAGCCCACCCCCTGTAGATATAGTCCCCTTGTATATAGCCCACCCCCTATAGATATAGTCCCCCTGTAGATATAGCCCCCCCCCTGTAGATATAGTCTGTCCCCCCGCAGATACAGACACACACTTCTATTACAATAAAAAAAAAAAAATATTCAAACTCACCTTATTCCCGCTCCCACGCCGTCCGGCAGCCATGGAGACCTGCTCTCTTCTGCACAGGTCTCCAGGGGGTTGAACACAGCGTCTATGAAAGGTGCTGATTGGCTGGGCAGGATGACTTTCCCTGCCAGTCAGTCAGCGCCTTTCATCGACGGAAGCGTCACTGGTACAAAAGGTACCAGTCGCTTCATTCGTGGAGAGGCGCTGAATGGCCGGGCACGGAACGTGCCCGGTCATTCATGGCTTCTAATTGTACCTGTGTCCTTGCGACACAGGTACAATTATAGTGCAGGAGGAGGTGGCGCTGGTGCCCCCCTCTGAGCTGCGCCCGGGGCACGTGCCCCGCCTGCCCCCCCCTAGCTACGCCCCTGCATACAGCATAACGCCACATAGCTTCCCCCATACAGCATAAAGCCCCCCTACAGCATAATGCCTCAATAGCCTCCCCATACAGTATAATGACCCCATAGCTGATTCATACAGTATAATGCCCCCCTAGCTGCCCTTATACAGTATAATACCCCCATAGCTGCCCCTAGGGCCAGTGCCCATATATAAAGTGCCAGTGACCTCTCAATAGTGCCACAGTGCCCATGTAGATAGTGCCCCTGTATAGTTCCACAGTTTCCATGTTGATAGTGCCACCACCCTGTAGAAAGGTAGACAGCGCCATTGCGACTACCTCTAGAAGCGGAATCCCCAGCCAGAGCATAGGCCGGGGATTCAGCTCCTAGAGGGAAGCCCTGATGTTACTGTCCATATATGGACAATAACGTCAGTGTATACTCCTTGAGCGAACCCCCGTTGCCGACTCTGGCCAGGGATTCCGCTCCAGGAGGAGCCACTAATGTCAATCGGCAACTGATCATTGGCAACGGGGATTCTGCTCAAGGAGTAGCCACTAATTCTGAAGCAGGAAACTATCAGCTCCCTGCTTTAGAATTAGTTCAGAGCGGAGGGAGCTCCTCCGCTCGCCGATGACTCCCCAGCATCGTTGCCAACCTCCACTTCAGAAATTTCTGGACTACTGAGCTAAACATCATGAACAGACCAAAAGTTTTACGGACACATTACAAAATCAAGAGTAAGGCCCCATGCTCACAACCGTAGATTTCGTCCGTAATTACGGACCCATTCCTTTCTATGGCCATAGAAACCTTCATGTCCTATTTTTTTTACTTTATGGGCCACGGTCCTATACTTTATAATGGGAACATGGTCCGCAAATGCGGATGACTGTCCGCAGCCGTGCGTGGGCGTAATCACGGGAACGGTCGTGTGCATGGGGCCTCAGTGATAATAAAGAGCATAACTAACACCTTTTATAAGTGATCACAAGTACGGTCACAACTGAAGTTGAATTCAAAAACGATTAAAGTAAGGGCCTGTTCACATCAGTATTGGCTTTCCATTCCGGGGTCCGTCGGAGGTTTCAGTCGGGTGAACCCCGCAACGGAAAGTCAAACTGAAATTACAGCTTACGTTTCAGTTGACTGCGCTATTGATTCCGTTGGAAAAACAGAAACCTGCCATAATTGTGACGAACGGAAACCATTAGCAATGTTTACATCACCATCGATATCAATGGGGACGGAAACGGAAACTGTGTTTTAGTTTGACTTTCCATTGCGGGGTTCACCCAACGGAAACCTCAGACGGAACCCCGGAACGGAAAGCCAACGCTGATGTGAACAGGCCCTAAGGCTTCTTTCACACTAGCGTTTCTATACGTTTACCTCTCTTCCGTCAGAGGAAGAGAGGATCGATATGTTAAACGGAAAGCAACGGTTCCATTAGAATTACCATTGCTTTTAATGGTAATTCTTTTGTATCAGTTGCTTTCCGTTTGTCTCCGTTCTCTAAGTTTCCGTTTTTTTTAAAGGAAACAAAAGTGCAGTCTGACGAACTTTTATTTCCGTTGTTTTTGTATCTGAAATGTGTTCTACAATGCGCGTTTTGAACTTTCTAATCGTGCGCCTTACAGATGTAGCCGGCTTTATCTTGACTTTCAACACATTAAATACACAGTGGCAGTGTTTTTTCAATGACTTTTTTATGACTTTTGTTGTGTGATATCACGCTGCAGCAAGTTATCCGAGTCACGATAAAGATGGCTACATCCGTACAGACATCCGCAGCCTGCGGCTCATACAATGCACTGATGACGTTGAGTGCTGTGTCACATATAAAGGATCTGACGCTGCTCGGTGTCAGTGCATTGTATGGGCAGCAGGGAGCCTTAGGGGATCAAGGGGGAAGAAGAGAAGCAGAGAAAAGATTATACTTATTTTTTATTTTACATTATGTCGGATGGGTAGGGGGAATGGATGGAGCATGGCCGCGGTCGCTGCATAACGATTGTGGCGCACGAATGGCCGAAAGATGTGACACATTTAATAAATGTATTTCATCTTACTCCAACTTTCTTTATATTAAGACTGGCATATGAAATGCCATCTTAATAAATTCCCCCCAATGTTTTTATGGCCTTGAAGAAGTGAAGAAACCAAAGACGGGTGGAGATTGGAGAAGACACTTCCTGAATAGGGAGGCGTTCTGCGATCTGCAGCTTCATACAAGATTCCCGAAGGGTCTTAATTGGAGGAATGATCTGTTATATGTTTACTTAAGTGGAATAACACGTAATACACAATGTATATATCAACGACATAGCATAACACTCATTTTCCTCTCATAATATGCAGTTTGACGACTTTAAGATGGCGATTTGTTTTTAAAATATTGCATATTTAAATATTGTGCTGAACTCCTGTTAAATAAAGATTCAGCTTCTCCCCTACTTGAGTAGCTGCGCAGCACCTGCACGAACTTGAGAATTTGCCTCTCTGGTCATGTGATCACAGGTCCTGCACACATAACACAACAGCACTACACAAACTATCTATGCAGTTTGGTCACTAGATGGCAGCAAGCACTAAAATGATATACACATACATGTTTACATAGGCGGCATACATGTTTACATAGGCGGCATACATGTTTACATAGGCGGCATACATATTTACATAGGTGGCATACATGTTTACATAGGCGGCATACATATTTACATAGGCGGCATACATGTTTACATAGGCGGCATACATGTTTGCATAGGCGGCATACATGTTTACATAGGCGGCATACATGTTTACATAGGCGGCATACATATTTACATAGGCGGCATACATGTTTACATAGGTGGCATACATGTTTACATAGGCGGCATACATGTTTACATAGGCGGCATACATGTTTACATAGACGGCATACATGTTTACATAGGCGGCATACATGTTTACATAGGCGGCATACATGTTTGCATAGGCAGCATACATGTTTACATAGGCGGCATACATGTTTACATAGGCGGCATACATGTTTACATAGGCGGCATACATGTTTACATAGGCGGCATACATGTTTACATAGGCGGCATACATATTTACATAGGCGGCATACATGTTTACATAGGCAGCATACATGTTTACATAGGCGCCACACATGTTTACATAGGCGGCATACATGTTTACATAGGCGGCATACATGTTTACATAGGCGGCATACATATTTACATAGGCGGCATACATGTTTACATAGGCGGCATACATATTTACATAGGCGGCATACATGTTTACATAGGCGGCATACATATTTACATAGGCGGCATACATATTTACATAGGCGGCATACATGTTTACATAGGCAGCATACATGTTTACATAGGCGGCGCGCTTGGTGCTAAATTTCTAAATAAAAACACATCAAAAGAAACATAAACACATCAACTATCAATTATAATCCATGCCCACCTGTGGCGGCTCCTACGCATATCCTCACCATTGTGGTCGGACAGTCTGAAGGTGACAGTGGAGAGGATTATTTTCAGACACTTCTACACTGGTTTGGACTGGTTCACTGGTTTCCCAGTTTGATCGGCTGCTTGTCTCATTTGAATTAAGAACCTCCTGAGCTCAGGACAAGGGGCAAATAACAGAAATAGTCCCAGAAAAAGTCTCTCTCCACCTGCAGCAAAATAGACAAAGTGGTTCCCCCCCATTCCTCACACTGGCCCCAGATGAAACTGCTATGGCGAAACTCCACTGACTTTTGTACCTAGCGCAACAGCCCCAGATACCGAACCATACCACGCCGCCACAGGAGAAGGAGCAACGGGGACCACAGGTGGTGGGACCTCACACTGCACCAAAGCCTCTCTAACACCAGCCAGTAATTGAGCCACTACCTGTCCCAAATCAGACACAGTCAAGCTGGGGGGCTCCTGACTATGGTATGAGCAGGGTTCAGGAAGCCTTGACCTCCTAGCTAGTCTTGACTTAGGGATTAGCGGCATATCCCTCAGCACCCCTGATGGTAAGTCTATAACTTAACCTTTACCTAACAATGTCCACCACCCCAGTCTCTTCTGTTCCATGGGAGGTTTCTGTCCTCCCTGAGATCACCTCAGGAGCAGGACGTATGTTACGTCCATGGCCGGGGGTCGTCGTTCTGACTTACCTCTTGACGATCCCGGCCATGGATGCTTCTCTTCTCGGCGTGTACTCCCTCAAGGGTGACGCCGGCACTCTCTTCCGGGTCCTCGGATTGTGTACCGCAGGGCGCCCACGCGTGCACGGCCTTAAAGGGCCAGTATGCGTCAAGCTGCCTTACATCAATTATCAGCCCAAATGGCTGCTGGACTATAATAAGGGGACAAAAAATAGAAGATAATATCCAGAATCCCAGAATATTGTGGTTGGGGGGCCACACGGTGCCGTCCTAGTAACTAAACCAAAAACAATTAACCAAAAACCTATCCAGGACAAAACAAGCACTCATCTGGGTAAGAGAATTCAGATATTGATATATAAAAAATAAATATATCTATAGATATTGTGATATAAAATTAGTTTAATTTGTAGAAAAAAGGGAAAAGTAGCAAACAAATTCCCACAAAATTCATATACAATAATAGAATACAATTTAAAAACGACCTGGCCAGGGATAATTATGGGTATATATCGATATAAGCATAAATATGCTAAATGAGATACAAAAAGATATATCGGCAAGGTACATATAACAAGTTACAGCCTAGGAGGGACAGCCAATTCAAACCTGTCAGAACGGCAAAATTGTTAAGCACATCCTGGAACCAATATAAGTACGGTAAAGTAGAGTGAGCAAAGAGAATATAAATGATCCACAATGATTTTCCGCATACTCATCTATTGTGTGCACATCAGTCCATAGATGGGCTTTATCATTCTTAAAGTTTCAGTGCAACTTAACAGCCACATGTATCTGACCTTAGAATCGTATTCTTGGTCACTTTGATTCCTTCAAGCAGGCGGATTCCTGATTATACACAGTGTGGATTTCTCCCTTGCTTCCTTCTCCGTAACAGGATGGGTTAATTCCCGGGTACAGGTGAATTTAAGGGCTGTTGTAGCGTGCATGCAAAGTTCTTGCTTCAAGTTTGCAACAGCCAATTGATATCCTCTAGATGTTATGTCCCATACCTCATAAGTAGTAGAGGTTAAGAATCTCAAGTCCAGGGACCCAATAAGGAGATACCAGCCAAGGTAGTAGGTAACAAACCAAGCGTGGTTTGAGGCATGGAGTTTACAGGTAACCACGCCTGAGGAAAACGGTGTGATGACGTCTCTCACCACCGTGCATACGTCTTACGCGTTTCGTCCCAGCTGGGACTTCATCAGAGACAGGAAATCATGTTCACGATAGTACCTGCTTATATAGCACAGGCATTTAAAGATACATTGTCAATTTCAATAACTCGATCGTTTACATGCAGCAGAATATTGGGAATAAACTGCAAGTACAGATTAAACAAATGTACAATACATCCTAAACCATTTTTAGAAAGGTAATCATAATAAAGAATAATATCATTAGAAAATATTACCAGGCTTGCCAAAAGCAGATACGACCAAAAATTAGGTCCTCATTAACGCCTTCCCTCTTTAGCCACTTTTGACCTTCCTGACAGAGCCTCATTTTTCAAATCTGACATGTGTCACTTTATGTGGTAATAACTCCGGAATGCTTTCACCTATCCAAGCGATTCTGAGATTGTTTTCTCGTGACACATTGGACTTTATGTTACTGGCAAAATTTGCTCGATATGTTCAGTATTTAATTGTGAAAAACACCAAAAATTAGTGAAAAAATGCAAAAATTAGCATTTTTCTCAATTTAAATGTATCTGCTTGTAAGACAGGCAGTTATACCACACAAAATTGTTGCTAATTAACATCACCCATATGTCTACTTTAGATTGGCATCGTTTTTTGAACATCCTTTTATTTTTCTATGACCTCACAAGGCTTTGAACTTTAGCAGCAATTTCTCACATTTTCAAGAAAATTTCAAAAGGCTATTTTTACAGGGGCCAGTTCACTTGTGAAGTGGTTTTGAGGGCCTTATATATTAGAAACCCCCAAAAAGTCACCCCATTTTAAAAACGTCACCCCTCAAAGTATTCAAAACAGCATTTAGAAAATGTCTTAACCCTTTACACATTTCACAGGAATTAAAGCAAAGTAGAGGTGAAATTTACAAATTTCATATTTTTCTGCAGAAATAAATTTTTAATACAATTTTTTTTATAACACAGAAGGTTTTACCAGAGAAATGAAACTCAATATTTGTTGCCCAGTTTCTGCAGTTTTAGGAAATATCCCACATGGCTTACACCTTCTGTGAAAGGGGCAATACATGACAAAAAAAGGGCATTTAAAAAATACAAATCTGAGGGTACAGCTGCAGCCTTTGTAAAATATAAAGAGCTTAATAAAATCTGTAAAAATGTAATAAAATTAGCAAAAATACAAAATGAAAGGCAGGTGGCCAAGGATAGTAAAACAAATCCCAAAAAATTCTTCAAGCATATAAATGCAAAAAAGCCAAGGTCTGAACATGTAGGACCCCTAGATAATGGTAATGGGGAGTTGGTCACAGGGGATCAAGATAAGGCAGAGTTACTAAATGGGTTCTTTAGCTCTGTATATACAACAGAAGAAAGAGCAGCTGATGTAGCCGGTGCCAGTGCTGTTAATATATCAGTTGATATACTGAATTGGATGAATGTAGAGATGGTCCAAGCTAAATTAAATAAAATAAATGTGCACAAGGCTCCGGGACCAGATGGGTTACACCCTAGAATTCTTAAAGAGCTTAGTTCAGTTATTTCTGTCCCCCTTTTCATAATATTCAGAGAATCTCTAGTGACTGGTATAGTGCCAAGGGACTGGCGCAGGGCAAATGTGGTGCCTATTTTCAAAAAGGGCTCTAGGTCTTCCCCGGGTAATTATAGACCAGTAAGCTTAACATCCATCGTGGGGAAAATGTTTGAGGGGCTATTGAGGGACTATATACAGGATTATGTGACAATAAATAGCATTATAAGTGACAGCCAGCACGGTTTTACTAAGGACAGAAGTTGTCAAACTAACCTAATCTGTATTTATGAAGAGGTGAGCAGAAGTCTAGACAGAGGGGCCGCTGTGGATTTAGTGTTTTTGGACTTTGCAAAGGCATTTGACACTGTCCCCCATAGACGCCTAATGGGTAAATTAAGGACTATAGGTTTAGAAAATATAGTTTGTAATTG